>NC_071089.1:43612134-43913384 GCF_027358695.1 Spea bombifrons | reverse complement strand
CTTTATGCATACCTTGAATAAACGGAGATTTGAAATATAATATTTTGTGTGGCCACCATTAATTTCCAGCACTGCCTTAACCCTCTTGGGTATGGAGTTCACCAAAGCTTCACAGGTTGCCACTTGAGTCCTCTTCCACTCCTCCATGATGACATCACAGAGCTGGTGGATGTTAGAGGCCTTGCGCTCCCCCATCTTCCATTTGAGGATGCCCCACAGATACTCAAAAGGCCAGTCCATCACCTTCACCCTCAGCTTCTTTAGCAAGGCAGTGGTCGTCATGTTGGAATACTGCCCTGCGGCCCAGTCTCCAAAGGGAGGGGATCATGCTCTGCTTCAGTACGTCACAGTATATGTTGGCATTCATGGTTCCTTCAATGAACTGTAGCTCCCCAGTGGCAGCAGCATTCATGCGGGCCCAGACCATGCGATAATCGATAGCCAAGGGTCAGGATCGGAGAGAGCAGTGTAATCAATAATCATTAGCCATGGGTCATGATCGGACCGAACAGCGTAGTCAATAATCTATAGCCAATAACAGGAATCAAGCAATAGGAAATGCACTACAGAGCTCTGTCAGGCACAATAACTGAGCACTGAGTGCGTGGCTTCGCCGCCTTCTCCATTCAGGGATGAAAAAGGAGAAGTGGGGGTGCACTCTCCTAGACACTGCCGGGAGGACAGCCGATGGAGCAGGAGCGGGGATGGTGGTGACGGCAGCGGCGTGGGAACTGGTACCTGCGGCCCGCGGGTATTTGGGGGAGTCACTCCGGCGGGGTCTCGCTTGTGGACCCTGACAGAGTGGAACCGTTGTATGGTCTTGTCCACCGTGCTGCTCTTTATGTAGAGCAACTATTCTTTTTTGCAGATCCTCAAAGAGTTCTTTGCCATGAGGTGCCATATTGAACTTCCAGTGACCAGTATAAGAGAGTGTGAGAGCGATAACACCAAATTTAACACAATGCTCCCTATTCACACCTGAAAGCTTGTAACACTAAGAGTCACATGACACTGGGGAGGGGAAATGGCTAATTGGGCCCAATTTGGACATTTCCACTGAGGGGTGTACTCACTTTTATTGCCAAGGTTTAGACATTAACGGCTGCGTGTTGAGTCAGTTTGATGGGAAAACCACATTTACATTGTTATAAAGGCTGTACACTTATACATACATATATATATATATATACAGTATTTTTCTTAAATGTTGCATCACTGTATTCCAGCACTTGCTTCAATCGCTCATGTCCACTATGTCTCTTCATAAAAAGCAGCAAACTCCCTAGAGTTTCATTTAGTTTTCAGTAAACCATAAACCAAACACTTCAGTTACAAACATTATACTTATGACAAATCCTGGGTATAAAATTATACTGGAACCTGAGGAAAACATTTGTGGCACATTTATCAAAGGGAAAAACTAGGGAGGTCAAGTGAGGGAAAGGACAATCTTAACAAAAATTTGTTTTTATTTATTTTCCTGTTTAATACTCAGGGGGAAGTAAATTAATTTGGGAATATAATATATTGTATACTATTATTTCAATACGTATTATTATTTCTGCTTCTTGGTTTTAAAATAAACTTTAAATTAATTACTAAAATTAAACTAAATGCAATTTCACATAAAAGCTCCACTGATATTATGCAGGTATCAGTAACTGTTACTTCAGAAGTTATATCTAGGGTTGCCACACGTCCGGTATTTTAGCGACAGATGATAATCAACCCTTTGGAGCCGGCATAAGGGAAATACCAGCAATGGTGTTTTTTGCGGCAGAGGGAGCGGGGAAGTCTTGCATCTTCTTCTGTTTTCTTTCTTCTGTCTTCTTTCTTTGTTTGATTGTGAGTAAGAGTGAGTAAGTGTGAGCAAGAGTGAGTAAGAGAAAAAAGCAGCAAAATGTAAAAGAAAATGGTAATGATCTGGATTCATGGAGTTATGGTGTACCACTGTCAATGTCTAAATTACTATAAAATGATAAGTTTCACTCTCAGTGCCTGGATCACTATATCATAGGAGTGATGCTGTACCCCCATTAGTGTCTGCATTACTAAATAATGATGATAGGTGTTATACTGTACCACCCTCTCTGTCTGGCTCACTATATAATGATAGGAGTCATGCTGTACCACCCTCAGTGGCTGGAACACTATATAATGATAGGAGTCATTTTGTACCACCATCTGTGTCAGGAAGTACCTGTACCGAGGAGCCTAAAGCTCAATTTCATAGGGTCATGCAACTTTTGTGGCTCCTTCGTCGCTCACCCACAACTATGGCCAGTATTTTTTTTTTGAAGAACAGGTGTCAACCCTAGTTCTACACTGTAAAACATAATTTTTACCATAACTAAAAAAAACAACACTCATGTTTTATTTACTAAATGCATTTTATTCATAAAAAAGTGCTGTAGATCTTTCTTGGACTACAGCTCTCATCACCATCACCCAGAATGATGATGAGGGAGACGGAAATTATACCCCAAAAAAGCACGTGTACACAGCACAAAAAATCTAAAAAATAGGGGAGCGCACAACCTAAAAATCTTAAAAGGAAGAAACATTCAGATTCCCGGTTTGCTGTTAGAATGATAATGACCAAAAAGTACACAAAATAAAGCAATACCGTATTTGCTCGATTATAAGACGACCCTGATTATAAGATGACCCCCCAAAATCTGAATATTAATTTAGAAAAAAGAAAAAGCCTGAATATAAGACGACCCTATAGGAAAAAAGTTTTACTAGTAAATATTAATTCATGTTTAAGTTTTACTAGTGAATATTAATTCAAATGTTATGCACATCTGCCCCCAGGCTTGCCACTCTATAGGGGGTTAAAAGGCATTTCATGGCACAGAGTGGCATATAGGGGGGTATAAGGCATTTCTGGAGGCAGAGTGGCACACAGGGGGTTAAAAGGCACATCATGGGACACTCTGCCTACAGAAAAGCCTTATGCCACCCATACAGCACCCCCCCCCCCCAGTGCTTCTGAATCCCTGATGTCTGGTGGGGGCAGTTCCGCCACAACTTCTATGAGCACTGGAAGGTCATGTGATGTGGGTGCTGCGTCATAGAAGCTACGGCGGAAGTACAAGCAGTAGCAAGGGTTGTCTGCGTTCATTGAGTGGAGGTTTGCCGGCTAGCAGAGAAGAGAATTCCCCGCATTGCTACTGGGAATTCTCCTCTCTGGAAGCCAGGGAAGGTATGTGCGATGGGCGTAGACAACCTGCGCTGCTGCAGGCACTTTCGCTGGCGCTCTGTGATAGACGCCCAGTGTAAGTGGGATTGTCTTAAGCTTAGGTATCTGTTAATAGGTTCATATCTCGCGAAAAAAATGTAGGTTTCACTTGGTAAAGTGTAAGCTGTTTATAAGGTCACCTCAATTACTACACAAATACTACCAAAAAAAGCCTGGCCTCTCTGCTTAAAAATGTGACTTTGACCTAGCACACAGAAGATTAATGCCACACACTGATGGCCTGAGGAGATAAACAAACACTGTCATAGCTGACTATAGCAAACATTAAGGGATATTGTTAACACCAAATCCGTATGGTACACTATATGACCAAGGGTACTGTATGCGTACACCTGACCAACACATCTATATGAGCTTGTTGGACTTAAAATATTATTACTCTGAAATGACTGTGGTGTGTTTTAGGAGTGCAGAGGTATATATAATACACTAATCTTATTACACTTCTAATAGAGGGATATTTTGTTACAGCGTACCTTAGATATACAGCAACATATGCCACTAACATATCTAAGAACAATATAACTGTTATCTGTTTGTATTCACACTAAATATAAAATGCATATCAATTTCATATTTAGCACCATTACAACGAAAAGAGTATATCAAATAAATTAACTAAAAAAAATATATATAAAACTTCTAAGAAGACGTGAAGCATAAGGGTTGATGCAGGGTGATCCAAAAATCAGGTACAGGAAGAGCCAGGGCAGTGTGACTGCATGTGTGCGTACATTGTTGAATCTCTGACTTAAGCATGCACACTTTAGAACGTGACTGCACCTGCTCCCTCAGTATTTCAGGTCCAGAGGCACTTTGTTAAAGCCCAACTGGTTCAAACGTACTGGGAAACCTATTCAAATAGGCTTTACCTTGCGCTGCACACTAACCAGTTGCAAGTTGGTTGTATGACTAGTAGTGAACTGGGGAGGAGATGAAGTAGGAGAATAAGCCGGACTCTTTGAAATAGTAGCAGAAGGTAGGCAGGGGACCATATACTGATAAATGGCAGATGTCGCGGTATTTGCAGACATTTTGTGTGTGCCACTACTGGGAGACAGCAGGTGTTTCAGTACTGGCAGATGGTAGATGCCCTGCTACTGACAGACAAGTGTCTTGGTACTGGCAGAAAGCAAGTCAGGGTCAAACCAATTAGTATTCAGCAGAGAGCAACCTAGGTATTGGAAAACTAGTCCGAGGTAGGTGCTGAAGAATCAACCCAGGGGTACACGGCAAGGTAAAGGTAGTAGCATGAACAGGGGTCAGGCAAGGACAGGAACACGTCTGGTGACAGATGCAGGGGCTGATATACGGACAGGGTCTGGTTTGGGATATTGTAGATATCAGATGCCAAGTTAAAGCTTGGAACAGCAGAAGGGGCCAGTTGTTTAAATAGTCCAAGCCCAGCAGAATACATAAATTAGAGGACACAGCCTCTTTAAAATTCTTGTCTGCCTGAACACGTTGCAATTCCTGCAGGCCACATACATATTGACCAAAATCACTGCTCTTTACCTTTTCTGTTATTATTGAGTGATATAGCACCATTCTTTTCAGCTGCATTGTACAATGCATAAACAGTACACAACAAATGTCTGCTTGTATTTCTTCTATTAGGATTTATGGCTATTGATAATTGAGTTAGAAGATGCAATATTTTTTCAGGCTCCGCATTTTGTGTGCTTCCACAGTATTATGCGTGCAATTCCCTGTATGCCTATGCCTTATTTTGTGGTTATTTGTTCCTACCTACTAAAATTAAGCACATTGGTTCTATTTTTGTTGAGATATTTTTTTTATTTTAGGGCTAGTGTTAGAACCTGGGTGATGTAAAATGCTGTGAAGTGGTGGTAAGCCTACTTCTGATGATATATGATATATTAAACATTCACATGTTTGCATCAGTATCAGGCGACACAGTTAGCCTGTACAGTATGTTTCTTTTCTATCTTTGTTTTATCTCACAACACCTGACCTCTTTTGAATCTTGACCATTTTGAGGTTTGTTTTTCACTAAATTGTGATCAAAATTATATCTTTGTTGTTACAATTTTGTTGTAGATGGTGATTAAAGCTACCATAAAAAGGCAAATGGATTAGAAAATAAGTCATATTTCTGATTAATGTACCTGACAGGAATATCCAGTTATTCATTTACTGTGTCCAGATACTCCATAAACTAACAATACTTTTTCCATCTAGTTTGCCAAAGATGTTGCTGCCAAAAGTCTGTCCGAGTCTTTTTATATTTTTTTCATTAGTGCACAGCAACTGAATGGCTTTGTTGAATGCATCAAGAAACAGAATGGAAATAGCAGAGTTATCTGGTATGAATTTTGACTTTCAACAAAGGTCACAGTACACATGAATCTACAAGCTTTGGGTTGTACAGAAATTTACCGTGAACGTGTTTTATTGAACTATGACAATAAACATAATTAAAAAGAAACAAACACATTTATTAATTTTATTTTTTATTTCAAGTGCCAAGCATATTAAATACATCTTAAAGAAGATGAGTTTGATTATGTCAAGAGAACAGTGAATAATGCTGTAAAATGTACTGTATTTAGTATGATACACCACTGAATTCTATATGCACAAATTACCGTATTTGTTCAATTATAAGCCAACCATGATTAAAAGATGACCCCCCAAAATTTTTTTTTTTTTTAATGTTAATTTTTATTTGGTTTTGACAATAACAACGGATTTATGGACATTGCATATATATGCTTTCCATTTAGACAAAACAACAAAGTAACATAATCATACAAACACAAACAAATATAAAATACTTTTCTTTGAGATGAGATAGGAACGAAGGAGCCCAAAATCAATCTTATTCAAGTTTGTAGTATGCTTAGGAGTTTTTCCCATTTTTTTATTTTCATAGGATTAAATCCGTTTAATTTAGTTATACCCAATTCCATTTTACAGTGATACATTGTAATTGTTTTAATCTCTTCCCTATTAGGGAGTCTTTTATTTTTCCAATTTCTTGCTATAAGTATTTTAGTAGATGCAAGGATATGGGTTATTAGACTTCTATAAAGATTAGTAATTTTGGGCCAATCTAAATGTAAGAGGAAGCAGTCTGGTGTAAAAGGTAGACATACACCCGTTAGTTGTTCGATCCAATTATGAACCTCGTTCCAAAGCATCTTTATATGTTGACAGGTCCACCAGATATGCAGAAAGTTCCCGGTATCTTTCTCACATCTCCAGCAGGTATTTTTAACCTGTGGGTACATTTTTGCTAACTTTGTTGGAACAAGATACCATCTATGACAAATCTTATAAAAATTTTCTCTTATGTTTAGACAATGGAACTCCTTATTAACCAGTTGGATTGTAGATTTCCAACTGTCCCATGAAATAGTCCTATTCAGTTCTCTCTCCCACGTCTTAATTACCTTTACTGGATTGTTTTCATTATCAATATTAATAAGAGTTAAACATTTAGTGATCATTCCCTTAGTATTTATCATATTATATAGGACGTTGAGAAGAGCCCATTTTTCTCCTCTATCTAATATACCATATTTCAAAAGAAACCCTTTAACTCTAAGATACAAAAAGACTTCCTTAGAAGAAAGTAAATATTCTTGTTGTATCTGAGGGAAGGGTTTTACTTTCTCATTAAGGCAGAGATCATAGATGGTCCTGATGCCCGCCTGTTTCCATGTTTGTAAACTGATGTTCTCCATACAGGACTCTAAAAATTCCAATGGGAGAAAGTCCGCTATGGATTTATTTATGATTAACTTCTTCCTAATCTTTTTCCATATGTCTAAGATATCTGTAGCTACCAAGGATCCTACAACCTCCCGACAATTACCATCTAAGTCTCTAATATGCCATGGAGCAAATGTTAAACTTTTCGATCCTGTTGTTATTTCCTCGATTTTATACCAAACTTCCTCTTTTCTATCTTTAATTTGAACAGACATCACATGCATAATGATACAGGCTTCATAATAATCCTTAATACTTGGTATCCCAAGACCCCCCAAAATTTTAATATTAATTTAGGAAAAAAAGAAAAAGCCTGAATATAAGACTGCCCTATAGAAAAAAAAGTTTTACAAGTGAATACTAATTCACATGTAAACTATTTTAATAGTTTAATAGTTTAAAAAGTTTTTTTTCCTTTTTTTTTGCAAATAACATTTTTATTCGGATTCTTAGACAAAAGAATGAAAATACATACATCTAGTGTCCGCAGTCGAAAAAGGAAAATGATCCCATGAAATGCTGCGGAATATGTACAGAGGAATCCATAATAAGATACAATGATATAGAAAGAAACAAGCAAAGATACAATGGATCCATATCGACAAATAAAAGTGAGTGAGCCTGCAGGCTGGTGCGGTATGTTGTCATGAAATCAGTACAAAGTGAAAAATGATGAATCCGAATTAAATCTTTTTTTTAGTTTTTCTAAACAGAAAAAAAATCAACCGCAAACTAGATGCCCAAGGGGCTAACAAAATAAAAAAAACTAAAATAACATTGGAAATACAAAATGACTCATGTGAAGGAAACACATGTGTAAAAACTCATGGCAAAATAAAGAAACCAAGTGAGGTGTAGAATCGTCATATTACCATGCAGTGCGAGGAACCACTCAAATAATCCGGCGAGATTTGGTCAAGATACAGTGCATGGCATAGTGGGAGATGGCGTGGGAGGAAAGTATGTCAAATACGAGAGCGCGGTCAACCCCTACAGTAGGACCACTCACGATGAGTGTAGAAGCCATTGAACATGCTGATGTAAGTAAAAAGAGTAAATACAAAGGTATTACAAAACATAAAAAGGTATTACAAAACATAAAAAAGTCGGGCGGGACTGTAAGCAATAAACACAGTAATGGACATAATGTAAATAAATGCGTGAAACAGTCATCAAGGGAAATGGTATCACGATTATTGAGCCAGGGAGACCAAATTTTTTGATATAGTTCACAGGAAAGAGAGGATTGATGTCACATCTTTTCTAAGGAGCAGTGCCTATCCAAGACAGTCAAAACCTCAGATAGAAGTGGAGGGGTGGCAGATTTCCACGAGCGTGCAATACATAACTTTACAGCTATAAAAAAATGGACGACCAATTTACGGACATGACTAGGGGGGGTCTCAGGGAACATATGTAGTAGTGCAGTTTCCGGGAGAGGGTCTAATCTAATATGAAGTAGGGAACTGATAATGGAAAATATCTTCCTCCACAATGGAATTAATACAGGACAAGACCACCACATGTGTAACATTGTGCCATCTTGGCCACAACCTCTCCAACAAGATCTGGAGTAACCAGTGACCATAAAGGAAAGGCGGACCGGCGTCAGGTACCAACGACAGCTAAGTTTTTTGTGGAGTTCCAGATGGTTCAAACAATGGGAAACACCCTGCATCATTGATTCAGCTTCTAACCAGGATTCTAGAGGAAACGTGGTCTGCAACTCCCTCTCCCATGCCTGCATGTGAGATAATTTAGTGCTAGTAAACCTGGAAAGCAAAAGGGAGTACCAACATGAAATTGCTCCCTTAATACTCGGAGCCGATTTAAATAGTTTTAAGATCAGGTGTAGAATAAGGGGAGATGGAGTCACTGGGGTGACCGTGGTGTGAAGGGCATGACGGATTTGTAAGTACTTGAAAAAATCATGATGTGAAATGTTGTGTGTGCAAGTAAGATGGCTAAAAGGAGCTAAAGTACTACGTTGATATAGGTCACCCAAGGTCTTTAGTGTTGGGCGAAGCCAGTTGCGTAAAGTGAAATTAGGAATGAGAAGTTCCAATGTTTCTAGAGGCATAAAAGAAAAAAACCTAGCGAGGGAAGGAAAACGTCGGAGGGTTTTCGTCCAAAGGGTCAACATATAGGCAGTCGTGGGAGGTAAGTCCGGGAGAGGAGGGTGGTATGTACGTTTTGTCCATAAGAGTTGAGAGACTGTTTAGGGCGAGAGGATAGCATCCTCATGTGTAACCCAAATCGGAGTGTTGGAAGTGGAATGAAACATTAAGGCCTGAGATAATATACAGGCCTCATGATAAGATAATATATGCGGGATACCTAGACCACCTTGAAGCCTAGGGACAAAACGGGTTCGGTTAGCGATCCGTGATTTGCCCTTGATTTTAGTGAAATTAACAAAATAAGTTTGTATGGAATGTAACAGCATCGGGGGAGGAGCCACAGGCACCGTACGTAGAACATATAATAGCTTAGGAAGAGCAGACATCTTAAGGGCATTGATTCGCCCCAACCAAGAGAGTTCAAACTGACTCCAACGGAAAATATCAGATTTAATTTGTTTCCATATGGAAACAATATTGACCTCATTGAGCAAGTGGATATTTTTAGGCAATTTAATTCCCAAATAGGTGAGATAAGAGTCCCTCCAATCAAATTGATATTGCGTAATGAGTTGTGTAGTGTGTACGTGCGTCATATTAAGGCAGATGGCTTGCGTTTTAGCAATATTAATTTTCTGATAAGATATTTTGGCATACGTATCAAACTGATGGAGGAGAGCCGGTAAAGATGTAGTAGGTGAAGTGATGGAGGCTAAAATGTCGTCTGCAAATAAACCTAAAGTGCAGACAGAGTCTGCCGAGATAGGGAAACCTTTGATAGAGGGGTCAGAACGGATGCTTTCCGCAAGGGGTTCAAGCGCAAGTGCATAGAGAAGAGGGGACAGGGGGCATCCCTGACGTGTACCATTCGTGATTTGGACAGGGGAAGAGAGAAAACCCATCATTGAGATACAAGCAGTAGGATTGGAGTACAGGGCAAAAACAGCTTGAACAAAAAGGGGGGGGGAGGCCGAATTTAATAAGGGTCGCTTTTAAATAGTGCCAATGAAGCCTATCAAAGGCTTTTTCAGCGTCAAAGGAGACTAATAAGGTAGGATATTTGCGTTTTGTCGCTTCCCAAAGAAGGTTAATAAATTTACGGGTGTTGTCTGATGATTGCCTGCCCAAGACAAACCCCACCTGATCCGGATGAAGCAAGGAGGGGAGAAGGGGAGCTAGTCTATTGGCAAGTAGTTTGGCATACATCTTGAGATCACAATTGAGGAGGGAAATTGGTCTGTAATTGGAGCAAGAGTCGGTTGGTTTGCCAGGCTTGGGTATCGTAATCACATGGGCTCATAAGTTCTCAGGTGGAATAGTGCCTGAAGTCATATAGGACCGAAATAAGGCTAACAAATAAGGACCTAATGTGGGGAGAAAAGTTTTGTAATAAGAAGAAGTGAAACCATCAGGGCCTGGTGCCGAGTGGGTTTTTAGTTGGGCCACCGCTCTCTCAATTTCCCTCAATTCGATGGGAGCATTAATGCTATCGGCAACCTCAGGGGAGATAGCCGGTAAGCGGATCGAAGTTAAGTAGGAATTAATATCTGAGGTAGATGGTTGGTGAGTCGAGGTGTCGGAACGGATATTGTATAGTTTGGCATAAAAATCTGCAAAGACTTCAACCATAGCGGAGGGGTTGGAGATCAGGTGACCCATGTGGTTTTTTAAGTGAGAAGGTCTAGAGGAAGCCACTGTAAGTCTTAACTTTCTAGCTAAGAGTGTGTCCGCTTTGTTGCCTTTGGCATAAAAGCGTTGTTTCAACTTCATCAACATTTAAGAAGTGCGTTGGGAATCATGATCCGCAAGTTGCTGACGGGTACGTTTAATCTCTTTTATGAGAGAATCTGTGGTGTTTAGTTTGTTAAGTATCTCTAAATCATATAATTTATATAGTAAGGTTTCACGGGAGAAAGTATATTGTTTTTTAGCATGAGCCTTATTAGGCGCCCGCGTATAACGGCTTTGTGTGCATTCCAAATTGTCTCAATGGGCACGTCATCTGAATGATTGTCATGGAAGTATTGGGATAGGTCAGATTGGAGTTGTGTTTTATGAGTGGAAGATTGCAAGAGAGTGTCATTTAGTCGCCATGTCCCCCTGCCCGAGGTTGGGTGAGCTATCTTAATACTGAGCAGGACCGGAGCATGGTCCGACCAAGAGATTACACCGATTTGGCAAGAAAGAACCTTTTGAAGAGATAGTTTATCTAAAAAAAAATAGTCCAAACGGGAGTACGATTTATGCGGGGAGGAGAAGAAGGTATAATCTCTCTCCCCCGGGTGAAGGACCCTCCAAGCGTCAAACAGCATGTGAGAATGAAGTAGGGCAGTCAAGTCAGAACTCCTTTTAAGGACGTGTTTCGTGTGGGAAGTCTGTCGTGTCGTCGAAGTGTCTAGGGACAAATCAAGAGGGGAGTTAAGGTCACCGCAAAGAATTAACTGGCCCTTTTTGTAGCGATCTAATTTCTCTAAAAAAGAGCGGAAAAAGGAGGATTGACAAGTATTCGGAGCATAAAAAGAGGCTAAAGTATATATCAAAGAATTAATTGTGCAAATGAGGATGAGGTATCGTCCCCGCGGATCAGCAAGTTTGTGGTGAAGAGTAAATGCTAAGCTCTTGGAGAGCAAGATCGATACTCCAGCTGTCTTAGTGGCAGCCGTTGAGTGGTATTGCCAGGTAAATGTGGGAGAGTGTGAGAGTGGGAGAGAGTGTGAGAGAGTGGGAGAATGTGGACCTTTTTTTAAGTGGGTTTCCTGAGCACATATAATGTCAGCCTTAGAGGCTTTGGCCTCCTCCCATAGCATTTTACGTTTGTGGGGAGAATTAAGCCCCTTAACATTCAAAGAAAGCAAGTTAAGTGTAGCCATGGTGAGTGGAAGAGGAAATATAAGTGCACAAAATTAAATCTAGTGGATAGCCTGCGCCCGCGGGGAGACGCCACACCTCAGAGCAAGTTTCAACACTGGGCAGTCGTGCCCTATGTAAGAAGAAGGCATAATGTGTCATGAAATAATAAAATGGAGGTAAATGGTATTTAAAACAGAAAACAAACAAAAAACAAGAACAATGAAACCATGTATAAGCGGTCATGTGCTAAATCAGTTGATAGCACAACGGGGATACGTGGAGAGCTAGAGTGGAACAGAAGATGCTCTGGGAGAGCGACTACCAAATCCAGAAATAATAATAATAAACTGTGGAGTAAAAAAAAAGAAAGAACATATAAAATAAAGTCAGATACGACTTAGCTGATTAGGACTACCAGTCCAAACGGTGACTAAGATGAGAAGGACAAATGCAGCGGAGATTCAGGTCTTCGATTGAACTGTCCATTCTCGGCAAAGTTTCTTTGGTGAAGACGAGCGGTTCCGGGTGGTGTCGGCGTGTGGAGATGACGGTGGATGGTCGGTAGCAAGGCCCCAGGTATGTAGGATATGCATGCCTTCCTCAGGCGTAGAGATTGTAGATGTTGAGCCCTCTCTGGAAACGTAGAGACGTACCGGGTAGCCCCATCTGTACGGGATCTGATGAGAGCGAAGAAGTGTCGTGATCGGTGAAAACAGCCGTCTGCGTTGTAGTGTGAGTTGGGATAAATCGGTGAGGAGCTGCACATCACGGAAGCGCGGAGGTAAATCAGGTTTGCGGCGGGCCGCCTGCATAATTTGTTCTTTAATATCAAAATAATGAACACTGGTAAGAACATTGCGCGGCACGTTAGCTTTAACCGATTGTGGTCTGGCGACCCTGTGGAGGCGATCCAGTCGAATCTCCTGAGTCTCGTCAGTCCCCAAAAGGACTTTAAAGAGTTGTTGAGTATAGGCAGGCGGATCAGCTTGAGATATATCTTCTGGGATGCCTCTGAGCCGGACACTGTTTCGGCGGGACCTATCTTCAAGGTCCGTAATTTTGGTTCGGAGAAATTCCAATTCTGTGCGGACGGTAGAAGATTCTTCAGTAAGAGTATTATGTGCGTCCGCAAAGTCATCCATTCGTCTTTCAAGCTGGTCAGTGCGCTCACCAATGGCGTCAACATCGTGACAGAGAGAAGTGATAATATCTTGCAGATCTTGTATCAACTGCATCCTCATGTCTTGCAAAAGCGATCGCATCGTATGCGAGGTAAGTTGTTGCTCAGGATGATCATCGAGCAAAGCTAGCGGTGAGGCTTGACGTGGAGACGAAGCGTCAGAACGTGGCACAGATGGTAAGCCAGTGGAGGCATCTGAGTCATCGTAAGGCGCACGAGGTAGGCCCGAGTCTGGAGGGAGAACTTTCTTCCGAGACTTCAACTCAAAATAACCCGGCATAATAGATGATTTGCGCGATCGGGAGGTAGCCATTTCGTAGGGAACACAAAAACTTGTAGGATGTGGAAATATCACCACGGATTGATGCAGATGGTGTGCAGTAAAGATCTGGATCAGCAGAGCTCTCTCCCCCTGCGTCTGTTCAGGTCGCCATGCAGGCCACGCACCCCTTTTTTTAACATTCTGCCCTAGTTATGCACATCTGTTATGGAACCATTATATATATCAGCAAGAAACGTTTATTGCTTTAATGAATATAAGCTGGCCTCGACCAATAAAGGGTTACACCTCACGCAGATACGTGAGAGACGCAAGTAGCAGTGTATTCAGTTATCTATATTTTACTAACCGCAAGCGCCATCCTGGCTATATCTAGTTGCAGGAAAGTATCTAATATTTGCTTCTAACTGTTTTCTTCCTTTCTGCCTATTTCCGCATAGTTTCAGGATTAACCAATTAATAAGCTTTACGTAACCTGACGTCCCTTTTTTTCTGGACACTATATAATCTATAATATAAACAAAATAAAGCAGAGTGATTTTGGACCTGACCCAGAGTGTGTCGTGTGTCTTATTTCTCTCTCCGTGCACGTACATTTATATTCATATAATTTGGAGCAGTTCAACAATTGAAGAAAGGCTTTATTGGAAAGCATCCAAAACAGTTGGCGCCCAACGTGGGGCTCGAGGAAGCCGTACCTGTCGGAGGTCCCTCCCGGGGAGAGTTCACGCCGTGAGCTGACGATTAGACCCTGGGACTGCAGCCCAGTTACAAGGTAAGATCGTTTCTTATCTACCTTGTGTGTCTCTCGTTACTCACGTGTGTATTCGGAGGAGGGAACTCAGGTGGTTGACGCACCCTCGAGAGGCAATAAAAGAACCCCATGTAAATCTACTGTATAATCACTTGTTGAACTGTGGTGCCTCCCTTTTGCTGGCGAGCACACTGTTTCGGAAAGGTTTCGGAAAGTGTTTCAAGTCTACACCGGATCAACCCAGTTGCTCTGATCCCCAGACGGTGCTGTAAGACTAACACTAATTTGGACAGCCTAGTCGTCTGTCCCCAGTGCATAATATTACTACAGTGTGTGTGTGCCTCGCTCGTATCAGAAGGTTTCGGACGGTTGCGGACAAGGTTACGATACCGCTGCGGAATGGGGAACGATAACAGCGTTCCAAGTGGGTTCTGTACTCCCTCCCAATTAGTTGCTGACAGACGAGGGAAAAGATACATTAAGCAATTATCTAAGTTGGAAAAAACGATATAAAGTACCCAGAGGAGGAACCTTATCAATTTGCACCTGGCAAAACCTCCTAAATGAAAAAGCAGGAAAATTAGACGACGACGGATTGAAAGATACTGTTAAAATCTGGCTAGATTGTAGCAAAGAATTTAAATCGTTAGATGGCGAAGAAATGTATGATGAAAAGCACTCAAGATATCTGTGTAAAATTCCAATGTCTTATACGCCACAGCTCTATAATGGCGCCGTGTCGTCGGACAAGGGGTGGAGCTGCCCAGCCTGTAATGCAATGACGTCAGGAAGCCGTCGCTCTTGTCTGTACTGTGAGGCCCCCCCGCCCCCCGTCTACTCCGGCTACTGTGTCGTGTCTGACACAGACACCAGCGCCATCTTGTGACGCTCTTCACCAACTGTCTTCAGTGGAAAATCCCCACCAATTGCCTGCCCCGCCTTCCATGTTAAATCCGGTACAGGCATCGAGGCTATCTTTGTTAACTGACAACGCCCAAAATTCTGGCCTACCTCCAGCTCCGTTATCTTCTATGTCTATTCCCACAGTGTCATTGTACCCAGTAGTTAATCCGGATGGCACATTTGTATTACCTACCCAGATTACAGCACCCAGACATATGGTCCCAATCATGATAATGGCAAGCGGTGAGGAAACAAAGAAGGAAAATATATCTACTAGTGCTGTTATGCTTCCGGCCCAACACCAGGCTGAGGAAGGCCTACTACTCCAGGAAGGCAAAACACTAGAAAAACCTCAAACAGTACTATTTCCACCCACTCCTCCCGTAGTTACACCCCCGGTACCTACACCCAGCACTACTGTCCCGTTAATGATGATGGGCCCAGGCGACAGTCCAGAAGGGGAGGAAATAGATACGACCGAGGGCGCAACAGCTGCCCCAACCCAATCCCGACAGCAGTATGATACTTAAAAAGGGAAAAAGGTTACCTAGACCGAAACCAATAACTAAACCCCAAAGAAGAACTAAGCCCAAACACACACAGTCCCCCTTGGTGGGTTTTGACCCACCTGTTCTCCATGCTGAGGAGATGGGAGCTAGGCCTAAGCACCAACCTATTTTCACTGATGAAGAAATAGGCACTCATGACAGTCTATCAGAAGAAGAGGGCTCAGAGGAGGGGGAGGAATCCCAAAGTATTTACCAGAGCTTACCTTTTGTACGTTCTCCTATAGGCCATCGCCGTATAAGATATACTCGACAATCTGATACCGAACAGCCCTCAAGTACGTCAGCCCCTCAGCCACCATCCATGGGGAATACAAATCCCAATAATCCGTTTTCTTCTCAATTCGCTGAAATTATGTCTGCAGCTATAGTACAAGCCACCCGACTCGCCACAGAAAATGCTACTCCACGAGATGGTCTCGCTTCCACGGAGCCGCGTTCCAAGTATGTAGCATTCAATCCGCAACAACTGTATACAATCGTCAAAGATCTCCCTGAACCTGATACACATCCAATGCCATTTTATCGAAAAGTTTCACAGGCCTGGACTACCTATGGATGTACCTGGTCTGACCTTGTTAGTATTGTCCAAGCCAAAGCAGGAGACTACGCAGATCTTATTCTCAACCAAATTATACGAGACCCATCTTATCTACCTTGCGATCCCAGATCCACTGAATCAGGTCAACAGTTTATCAAGCAATTGGAAATCTGGGCGAAGGACAGATTGTCCGAACAAACAGTATCTCTACAGGATACAACTCAAGAAAAAGGAGAGTCAGTGGAGAAATATGCCTACAGAATCAAACGACAATTTCGTGATCTAGGATTCTCACTCCAAGAAGTGGCACATATTCGTATGTTGGGTCGTGCCTTTGTAGACGGCCTCCATTCTGATCTCAACAAAGTACTCACTGTCTGCCGCCCGGAATGGAGGTCAATGGATCTTGAAGTCCTTATACAGGTTGCTAAAGGATTGGAGGCAGGAAACAGCAAGAAAAAGTCCGCCATCATGGCGGTAATGACCGGAGCCGACGCCACTAATGAAGCCACGGACAGACAGCGACAACCTCGTAAATGTTTTGGATGCGGAAAAGTCGGTCATCTTAAAAGAGTATGCCGTAGTCGCCATCTGTGGGCCGCTTATCAAGCCCAGAACCAAAACCAGAACCAGAACACTCTTCCTCCACCTCCTCCTCCTCAGCCATAGGAAATAGGCGAGCAAATGGAGGAGGGGGACTCTATTTGCATGGCCGTCTCCGCCCCTCCTTCCGGCCCTTCCCCTAAGATCACTCTTGATGTAGCCGGAAAACCTTGCTCATTTCTTGTTGACACTGGCGCTGCTCGTAGCGTGCTTTGTGAGACGGATGCATTACCATCCTGGCTATCTGATATACAACTCCCCTGTAGTGGGTTAGAAGGCGTGGTTCAACACAACCCACTCACACGCCCCTTACCCGTCACAAGCTCTTCAATACATCTGCCTTCATCTACTCTAGCTCAATTTGTGGTCAGTGCCACTTGCCCTTTCAATCTTCTAGGAGCGGATTTTCTCAGCAAAATCCAAGCCAATATTACCTTCACTGACAAAGGAACTGTCACTCTCAACACTGCTCTTGCCCCTGAAGAAACCTGTATGCTTATGGCAGTAGTACATGATCCAGGTGCCGAAACCTGGGATAATCTATTTAATTCTTTGAATACCATGCTAGACCATCTTCCAGCTACCCTATGGGCCTCTGGACCTATGGACATTGGACGTCTCAATGTCCCACCGGTACAAGTTGTGCTTAAGGATCCTAATGTTCTTCCATACAAGGCCCAATATCCTTTATCAGTGGCCCAACTAGATGCAATATCTATTCAAGTAGCTGCACTCCTAGAATCCGGTGCAATAATACCTACTACTTCTCCTTGCAATACTCCGCTGTATCCAGTCAAAAAGAAGCAGATCAAAGGCCAACCTCCAGTGTACAGGATGGTACAAGATTTACGCGCTGTCAACGAAGCCACGGTTCTGGATACCCCTATTGTGCCAAATCCACATACTCTTCTATCCAGTATTCCACCTACGGCATCCTGGTTCACTGTAATTGATCTTGCTAATGCCTTTTTCTCCATTCCATTACACCCTTCGTGTCAATATCTTTTTGCATTCACACATGCTGGTCGGCAATACACCTGGACGGTGATGCCACAAGGAGCTCAAAACAGCCCGTCCAGTTTCAGCAAAGCTATGTCTTCTGTGCTTTCTTCATGGCAAGACGCTCACCCGGAAGTTGAGCTCCTGCAATACGTGGATGACCTACTTCTTTGTGCTCCAGACCCATCCACGTGTCAAGAAACTACCCTGGACCTACTCTATTTTCTAGCTACAGCTGGCTGTAAGGTCTCCAAATCGAAACTACAGTTATGCCTTCAAAAAGTGATTTTTCTGGGACACTGTATTACCAAAGGCCGTAAACACCTTACAATGGCACGAAAAAAGGCCATCCTGGAGTTGGCTCCGCCAGAAACTCCACATCAGCTACAGACCTTTCTGGGTCTCATTTCATACTGTCGTCCCTGGATTCCCGACGCTTCTGTGCTAATGCAACCACTCTATGACTGTATACCTCGAGAACTACCAGCAATTTTTTATTTAACACCAGAGGCACTGGACTCATTCGACGCTCTACAACAAATGATTGCCTCATCTCCAGCTTTAGGAATTCCGAACTATTCTCTGCCGTTCCGTCTCTATGTTATGGAACGGCAAGGCCATGCCACAGGTGTTCTCACTCAGATGCACGGTGGTCGACATCGTCCCCTCGGATTCTACTCCAAACGATTGGACCCAGTTGCTCGCGCGACACCTTCCTGTGTAAGGGCTATTCACGCTGCCAGCTGTCTTCTGGACGTCACTTCAGATATTGTCCTCGGACATCCCTTGACAATTCTAGCTCCACATGACATCTCAGCTATTTTACAACAGACTCAACCCAGACATCTCACTGCTCAGCGTCATCTTCGTCTCCAAGGGAGTCTGTTGTTGCCCGACAATGTTACTATTCAACGATGCAATGTTCTCAATCCGGCTGCCCTCCTTCCACTTCCAAGGGGGGAGTATACTGATATTCCGTCTACGGATTTTATTGATCTAGCCACAGAAGAAGATCTTCAGGAACAGCTATTGTGGCATACACAGTCATCAAATGTCGATTTTCCAGATGTACCACCCGAGGACGATCCACATGATTGTCTGACCATGATGCAAGCGGAAGTCGGTTCGCCTCCGAATATACAGGATACCCCACTCTCAAACCCAGAATGGACCCTATTTGTGGACGGCTCCAGATATGCCGATGACAAGGGTCATTTCCATACGGGAATGGCGGTTACGACTGACACGACTGTACTCTGTGCAAAAGCTCTACGACCGGATCAGTCGGCTCAGGAGGCTGAACTAGCTGCCCTCACCGAGGCCTGCATTATGGCTAAAGATTCTACCGCGAATATCTATACGGATTCCAGGTACGCCTTTGGAGTTGTACATGATTTTGGAGTCATCTGGAAGGCAAGAGATTATATCACCGCAGCAGGGACTCCAATCAAGAACGGGAAAGCAGTTGAAGCTTTGATGACTGCGGCCCTACTCCCGAAACAAGTTGCAGTGATCAAAGTCAAGGCACACTCACGGGCTGACACTATGGAAGCAAAAGGAAATGCCTTAGCAGATAGTGCAGCCAAGCAAGCAGCTCTCGATGAAGACTCAGTGGTCCCTTTAATGACGGTGACCAAGAAAGCACCAATGGAATTAGACTGGGATATTTTAATTCAATTACAACAACAAGCTTCAACCAAGGAACAAAATCAATGGATACAAGAAGGAGCATCCGAGGATGAGCGGGGAGCCTGGGCCAGAGGCCAATATCTTTGTTTACCCCGGACTTTATATCCTTTAGTCGCATCACTAGCTCATGGACCGACGCATCAGTCTAAAACCATTATGAAGGAGATTATCGACAAAATCTGGATCGCACCAGGAATCACCCCAATGCTAGCACGAACCACCGAATCATGTTTAATCTGTGCTCAGTGCAATACCGGAAGGACAGAACCTACACCATCCAAATGTTTACCGAATGCTCAATACCCTTTCCAACGGATTCAAATTGACCATATTCAAATGCCGATGTGTCAGACATTTCAGTATGTACTGGTAGTGGTAGATGTGTTTTCCGGATGGCCAGAAGCCTATCCAGTACGAAACCAAACCGCACCCACTACCGCAAAGAAGCTTATTCAGGAACTCATTTGCCGGTTCGGTGTCCCAGAAGTCATAGAAAGTGATCAGGGACCTGCATTTACGGCAAACGTCACTCAAGAAGTGTGGAAAATTATAGGTTCACATCTTGCTTTCCATACTCCCTACAGACCGCAGAGTAGCGGGAAAGTGGAAAGATTAAATGGCATAATCAAATCAAAGATATTGAAAATGACACAAGAGACTGGTCTAAATTGGGTACAGTGCCTACCCATCGTACTTTTTGCTATCAGACATACGCCAAAGGCGTCACACAAACTGACCCCACACGAAATACTTTTTGGAAGTAGCCCTAGGTTAGGACAATACTTCCCACAACAGTTGCAAATGAATTATGAAACAATGGCAAAATATGTTATTGCTTTGACTACTCAATTATCTAATATATATACCCAAGTTTTCTCTTCTATTCCAGATCCCAATATCCTCGAAGGTACTCACTCTCTATTGCCTGGAGAGTGGGTGGTCGTGAAGAAACACGTCCGATCTACTTTGGAACCGAGATTCGAGGGCCCTTTTCAAGTGCTACTAACGACTCCTACCTCAATAAAAGTTGAAGGGAAACCCACGTGGATACACGCATCGCATTGCAAGAGAGTCAAAGGATACGATCCTCCAATCAATGACTCCTAGAATGCATATCCTTTGCAAAAGAGTGGGCATCCCACTATTATTATCATTCATTTTCCAACATACATGGGGAAAACCAGCCCAAGCTATCAGTCACCAGGGGGGTCGGGTAGCCATTACAGGAGATGCAAAACAAGCAGGTCCTCCCATTTTTTGGTACAACTCCAGTAGCACAACAGTAGCCACATACTCATTCCAATTTTGTCACATTATAGATTGTGTTTCTAAACGCTACACCAATGTATATACCGGGGTGATGACACAAGAAGGGGATACCACCGACAATTTTGACCCCGGGTATTGTGATGTTCAAATAGGAGAATGTGTTGGGTACATATGCTATGTTGGAGGGCAATGGGGGGACGACTGCAGGTATTGGGGCTCTGTTATAACTAATTCAGGAACCAAATGGGGATATAAGCCCCCTGAAGCCCTAGCCCTCAAAGATCAATATGGTAAATCATTGCTCTCACGAATGACTCTCATATCCACCGGAACTGGTGATAACCAACGATACACCCTTACTATAGAGAATCCCCGGCCAACTGATGCTCGAAAATATATTTTCGGGATTTACAAATATGGTTTCATGAGCGGCAAGGCCCCCTTCTATCTTAAAGATATGTACAATAGTTTAGAATGGGAAGAGCCACAAGGTAAACCATCAAACCAACCAGTTTCGAAACCACCGGAAATTCCATATGCTGTTCTGCGCGCCATTCAAAGTATGATAGCTATAGCGAATCCCACTTATGATGATACTTTAGCCATAGAAACTGGATATAATGATATTAATCTATGGCTCGAGTGGATGCAATATTCTGCTATTAAGCACAATAAGTCCAATTGCTATGTGTGTGGTAAAGCCCGTCCACATCTGGGTACAGTACCCCTACAGTTGCCCTATCAGTCACTACTATGTCTGTTGAGTCTTTATACCAATACCAGTAACAAATTCACCGAATGTGAGAAATGGAAAAGAGAATATCCTCTACTAATCGAGGCTCCCAAGCTCAACGGAGGAATTACTATATATTCTGGCACTTATATTTGTATTTCAAACACCAAAGGAACAGGCAAATTTCTTGGTAAATTCTCTAATGGTAATTGTGCTGAATACAGCAATTTGACCGGTCCCCCCACACAGAATCAAGTATATTCTCTGGGAGACATCTATTGGCTATGTGGAGATATGAAATTGCGCACCAGATTAGAAGGTAGTTGGACTGGTGAATGCGCACTGGCCAAAGTTATAATGCCGTTATTTATAATGTCGGAAGAGCCAGAAGCTGTTGAGGCCCAGTCTACCCTGTTCCGTAAAAAACGCAGTGTCTCAAAAGCCCCCGAAGGAAGTTTCGACCCCCATGTGTATATAGATGCAATAGGAGTTCCTAGGGGGGTCCCAGATGAGTATAAAGCCCGAGATCAAGTAGCCGCTGGTTTCGAATCCATTTTTCCCATTGTTACAATAAATAAAAATGTTGACTGGATTAACTATATCTATTATAATCAGCAGAGATTTGTCAACTATACCCGAGATGCACTCCAAGGACTTTCGGATCAATTGGAGGCTGCAACCCAGATGACTTTTCAGAATCGTATGGCATTAGATATGATTCTGGCAGAAAGAGGCGGGGTCTGTCGAATAATTAGAGAAATTTGTTGTACTTTCATCCCAGATAATACAGGCCCCGACGGAAAAGTGACCATGGCTATTAAAAAGTTAAATTCTCTAGGAGACGAATTAAAGCGCAACTCCGGAATCGATCATCCATGGGCCGAATGGTTTGGCTGGCTCAAAGGATGGAAACAAGCTCTGGTCCAGCTGGGAATAATTTTACTGATTATTGTGATTATTGTTGCTTTTATGCTATTCTGTGTAGTCCCTTGTCTTCAACGCCTATGCGATAAAATGTTTGCAGTAGGCGAGACTATCCCGTTAATGCTTATGTACGATGACACGATGCCAAGCTTTGCATCTTCTTATGAAACACCATCTAGTTCGATAGTTCCCCCTGACAGTAATCCCCGCCCCGTGTAGGGACATATAGATCCGAGGGACATGTCCAAGACCTGAAACCGGGATTTTATCCAATAGGGATAATTTGTCGCCACTGCAGGTGAAGAGGATGCGGGATCATGTCCGGTAGGATCTGTCAGGATTAGGGACAGTCGGCCATCGTATATTCAAGGGGGGACTGTTATGGAACCATTATATATATCAGCAAGAAACGTTTATTGCTTTAATGAATATAAGCTGGCCTCGACCAATAAAGGGTTACACCTCACGCAGATACGTGAGAGACGCAAGTAGCAGTGTATTCAGTTATCTATATTTTACTAACCGCAAGCGCCATCCTGGCTATATCTAGTTGCAGGAAAGTATCTAATATTTGCTTCTAACTGTTTTCTTCCTTTCTGCCTATTTCCGCATAGTTTCAGGATTAACCAATTAATAAGCTTTACGTAACCTGACGTCCCTTTTTTTCTGGACACTATATAATCTATAATATAAACAAAATAAAGCAGAGTGATTTTGGACCTGACCCAGAGTGTGTCGTGTGTCTTATTTCTCTCTCCGTGCACGTACATTTATATTCATATAATTTGGAGCAGTTCAACAATTGAAGAAAGGCTTTATTGGAAAGCATCCAAAACACATCTGCCCCCCAGATATGCCTTATACCCCCTTACATGCTATTCTGTCCCCTAGAAATGCCTTATACCCCCTATATGCCACTCTGCCTCCCTAATAAGCCACTCTGCCTCCAGATATGCCTTTTAATCCCCTTTTTGCCACTCTGCCTCCCAGATATGCGTTAAACACCATTTATGCCACTCTGCCTCCCTGACATGCATTTTAACACCCTCTATGCCACTCTGCCCCCAGAAACCCCCCCCATGCCACTCTTAACCCCCCATATGCCACTCAGGGTCCGCGTCTGGGTCCGGCAACCCGATGCGGCAACTTACACCGGGTCCAGCACAACGTCTTCTGCCTTCTCCACTGTCCGTCTTCTGCCTTCTCCACTGTCCGGCTTCTGCTAGGCGCGCGCCCCGTTGCAACTTTATTGTTCCCCGAACGTGACATCGCGCTCAGGGGCGGAGCTTCCCCCGAGCGGCAAGTTTAAAACCGACAGTTATTGTGCTTACCTGCTACATCCTGAGTGCATGTTTCCTATTGATTATCTGTGTACCTACCTGGCTTCCCTCTGACTTCGCTCCTGCCTGACCCTTATCTCCTAAACGGCTCGTGTCCTGATTCTGATTCTGCCAGGCCCTTTTGTACCTCGCTGCCTGCTCGTGTACCATACCTTGGTTGTTCCTGACTCTGTGTGGGCCTTATCCACTAAGTGCCTCTTCCTGCATACTGAGCTCCGTTACACTTATTATTGTCCTGCCAGATTGTTCCTGACCCAGTCTTACCACTGCATCCCTTTAGTTGTGACCTGTGTTCAGACTCCCTGGTGTCTAGTGGGGCAGCCGGTGGAGGTCTGTGCGATGCAGACCTCCGCTGCTGCCGACACTTCCACCGGGGCTTCTGTGGTGGAGCACCGGAAGGTCATGTGAGGCCAGCACTCCGTCATAGAAGTCCCCAGACCAAGTGCCGGCAGAGGCTGCCAGAGAGAAGGATCCGGGTCCCCTGCAGCGCTGCTGGGGATCTGGATCTTAGTCTTGTAATCAGATCTCTAAGGTCTGATTAGAAGACGATCTTGAATATAAGGCGATGGATATTTTTCATTTGCCCTGAAAAAATAACATCATCATCTTATAATCAAACGAATACGGTACTCATTAATTCCTATGTACCAAATTTGCAACTTGTCATAGCTAAAACACGTAACACTTTTTTGATGTTGGTACTGTTATTATTATGTTATGCTGGTACTGTGTTATGTTCAGTAATGCGATTTACCACCTGTAAGCTTTCGAGTAGTTCTGAACAGTGTTCTGGAATGTTAATACACCTAACTACAGACAATGTAACTGATACAATCATTACCGTATTTGCTCGATTATAAGACGACCCTGATTATAAGACGACCCCCCAAAATCTGAATATTAACTTAGGAAAAAAAGAAAAAGCCTGAATATAAGAAGACCCAAAAGGAAAAAAGTTTTACCAGTAAATGTTAATTCATGTAAACTATTTTTTTTAATAAAAGCTATGATTGAGAAATATATTTTTTTTGTTTTTATTTCTTGTATTTTCCAACCTGTCCCCCAGTTACGCACATCTGCCCCCAGGCTTGCCACTCCAATATGGCACTGTGGCCCATGATATGCCTTTTAACCCTCTATATGCCACTGTGCCCCATGGTATGCCTTTTGACCCCCTATGTGCCACTCTGCCTCCAGAAATGCCTTATACCCCTATATCCCATTCTGGCATTTAGGGGGTTAAAATGCATATTATGGAGCAGAGTGGCATATAGGGAGGTATAAGGCATTTCAGGAGGCAGAGTGGCATTAAGGGAGTTAAAAGGCATTGTATAGAGCACTGCCTCCAGAAATGCCGTATACCCCTATATGCCACTCTGGCATTTAGGGGGTTAAAAGGCATATTATGGGGCAGAGTGCCATTATAGGGAGGTATAAGGCATTTCAGGAGGCAGAGTGCGCTATTAAATGCCCTCTTAACGCCACTCCAGAAATGCCCTATGCCCCCATTTAACACACACACACACACACACACACCCCTATACCCCCATTTAACTTTAACTCTCTCTCTCTCTCTCTCTCTCGGCAGCAGGTTGACGTCACCTTCCGCTGCAGCCGGAAGGAGGTGGAGTTGGCAGCAGGGGTTTGTATGCGTCCGTCGCGTATACTTACCCCGGCTGTCAGAGATCAGAGTTCCCCGCACCGGTGTGTAGACGTCAACCCGCTGCCCCGGCAACACAGCAGGAAGCACCGGTAAGTGTGTATGATGGGGGGTGGTGAGACAGGAGGATCCAGGTCCCCTGCAGCGGTGCGGGGGATCTGGATCTTAGTCTCCTAATCAGACCTCTATTTGAGGTCTGATTAGAAGACGACCCCGATTAGAAGACGAGGGGTATTTTTCAGAGCATTTGCTCTGACAAAAACCTCGTTTTATAATCGAGCAAATACGGTATATATTATTGCATGATCCTAACATTTTGTTCTACTTTATATTGATTTCTAAAGATAGAGTTGTCTAGCCATTCATGTAAACACACAGTCTTGTTATGCAGTTAATTAACCCCTTAAGGACAATAGGGGTTTTTACTCGTAGTATATTGTGGGACAATGGCTATTTTAACATTTTTCGGTGTTGCTGTTTAGCTGTGATTTTCTTCTTTCTCATTTCGTGCTCCCACACATATTATATATTGTTTTTTTCAGGACAAACAGGGCTTTCTTTAGATACCATTAATTTTATCATATCATCTAATTTACTATAAAAAAAATGATAAAATATGGGGATTTTTTGTTAAAAAATTACTTTTTCTCACTTTTTAAACAAAAAACTTTTACTCATCTGCAAAAACGAATGAAAAAACCTGCTAAATAGATTCTACTATTTGTCCTGAGTTTAAGAAATACCCAATGTTTTTATGTTTTTTTGCTTTTTTCTGCACGTTATGGGGCAATAAGTACAGGTAGCGTTTTGCTATTTCAAAACCTTTTTTTCCAAATCTGGTAATTCTTCCCCCCATGTGCCATTTCGGGTATCTTTGAAGCCGGCCAATGCAATTTACCCCATCAAGTCATATATTTTTAAAAACTAGACACCTCAAGGTATTTCACATGCTGGTAATTTAACCCTTTCCATGCACTAATTTTACCACCAGCCTTTGTGAAACTTTATGGTAGTACATTTTTTTGTATTTTTTTCACACACGTTGTACTTCAGGTATAAATTTATCGCTCCTGGTATATGTCCGTGTCAAACAACACCCCAATATGTGTTCAGTAACATCTCCTGAGCGCAGTGATACCCCACATGCATGGGTTTGTTGGGTTATTTGGGAGGTAAAAGGCCGCCTTTGTGAGGTGTGTATTTTTTGGCCATTTAGACATCTGATCCTACTGCCCCCATGTCCCATATTTGGGACACCTTTGAACCCGGCCAATTCAATTTATCCCATCCACTCATGCATTTTTTAATACGAGACACCCTATGGGCATTTGTAATGCCAATATTTTAACTCTTTCCATGCTGGAATTTTTCTAAAGATAAAGAATTTTAGGACTTGCTTATTAATTTTTTATTTTTTTTTTGGTGACAGTGGGGATTTTTATATGTTACCATATTATTTTTATTTTTTTAAACATTTTTTTAATTTTTTTTTTTAAATTTTTTTTTATTTTTTTTTTTACTAATCACTCATTAGTGAGCTGGGCTCCATTGACCTTGCATGGTTGGATGCAGTACCTGCATTCAACCTGCAGGAGGAGCTCGAGAGTTCACAAGAGGGTCTGGATAGACCCTCTATGAACTCATTTATTGTTCATGCCATCCTGTGAATGACGGCAACGTCATTCACAGGATGGCACTTGTGGTTGCTCTTCGGAGCAATCACAAGGCGATCGGGGTAGGGGGGTAGTGTTGCTGACATGCCTCGATATCGAGGCATGTCAGTAACACCATTTATGCTTAGGAAGCGATTCAGATCGCTTCCTAAGCTGTTTTAGCCGGGCGCCGCCGCGATCTTTGATGATCGGTGCGGCGGCGGCCATTTTTCTTCCGGGGAGGGCTGCCGAGGGCTGCCCTCCCCGGATCCACGGTCAGCCTCACTTGTGAGGCTTCCGTGGATGCTGCAAAGCCGCCGATCGCGGCGAAAACGCCGCGATCGCGGCGATGCAGCTATTTAACGGCAGCCCGTACATGTACGGGCATTGTCGTTAACCCGTTGCACGGCAACCCCGTACATGTACGGGGATTGTCGTTAAGGGGTTAAGAAACATATAAATTTAATGTATCTTTACATAATAATTGTGACAGAATGACCTGTCATCCAGGGGCCCAAGGTACTCAGAGATGGCTCCAGCCTGGCTGCCAAACAGGCAGGAACTCCATTGTTTAATTAATCCCATCAATAGGATTGCTGATTGGGGATTAAAGGTTGGGTTGAATACATGTATCTGTTAATTTATGTTAATGAAGTTCTGTGGCTATATGAGTCTATGTTTTACTACAATAAACGGTTCATTCCTGCTGTACTCAGTTCAAGGTAGTTGTGTCTACTTATTGGGTACACATAGTAGGGTTCCAAGGTGCGCATGCTGGCTGGTGCTGGAAGTGATTCCGGGGACAACAGGAGGATACATGTGGGTGATCTCTGGGAGTTAATACAGCTCTCTTGGTGAACCCGTTACATTGGTGGCAAGCGGCGGGATTGCCTCCTAGTCTGAGGGACACGTCCTTTGCACCGGGATCTATCTCCAGGAAAGAGAATGGAAGTCAGCTACGCAGAGCTGATCAAGAGGAATTGTAAACGCCTGAAGCTCTGGAGGGAGGTTCTCCACTGGGAAATTAAGTACAAGGGGAAAAGCCTCCCAACCTTTGAGGAAAGGTTTTGGCTCCAGCGGAAGTTGCGGATGCCGTTCCTGGGGAAGCAGCCCAAAGAGGAATGGGTGGCTGAGCTGGAGGTGCTGGTCCAGACAGAGCTGAGGTTGGACGATGGATATCGGGCTCTGCGGTGGTACGCAGCACAGATGTGCTTGGGGCTGGAGGATAAAGGTCCCACAGAGGGCTATGGCTTCGGCGGCCCGGGATTATTATTGGAAATTATAGAAAAGGATCCCGACTTCGGTAGTGCATCGGAGTGTCGGGAGGAAGACATCCAGGAGCGAAGGGAGGAGGATATCCCATATGTGCCTAAGCTGTGGGCTGACCTGGATTATTTGGTCACACAAGAATGGGAACTGGAACAGGCATATCAAGAGTTATTTGACCATGTGCAACAGTATGCCCCAGTGACCATGGATTTCATTGATTTTACTGCGTGGTCACCTGAGGATGTTGACCCAGAAGGGGTGGATGGGACTGAGTCACAGGGTTACTGGACAGCTAACCCAGATCCGATAGCGGAACTATGTGATTGTACACCACAACCAGATCCAGAGACTGTGGATTTAATTGATTTTACATCTGAGGATGTTGGTCCGGGAGGGCTTGCAATTGGCTTCCCTTCCCAGCAAAAGGAAGAAGGTTTTGTGGGTGTAGTAGCTGGCACTGCGGTCTCCACAAGCACCCACCCAGCAGAAGAGCTGCCATCGGGGCAGAGTGCCGCTGGCATCTGCCTGCTCCTTTCCCTGTTTCCCGAGCCTGACCACAGCAACCTTGTAGGGTCCAGTCAGGCAGCCCCAGAGACTGTGGTAGTTGATGGGGCTGCGGTTTCCACACCTGGGTCCCCGGAATGTTGTGCAGTTGGCCCAGATCTCCGCTCCCCAGCAGAAGCGCTGGCAACAGGGCAGAGTGCTGCTGTTCTCTGCCCACCCCTCCCCCTTGTTCCTGAGTCTGACCATGACGCTCCCGCAGTGCTCGCTCAGACCACCCCAGCCGAAATACTGGCAACAGGAGAGAGGCAGGACGGCCCCTCTCTACCAGCACTGGAGGTGCCCGCAAACCCTATAAAAGAGATTTCTCCAGGTCAGAGTGCAGCTGGCCTCTGCCCTCCCACATCAGACGTCCCTCCACTAGAGGATGGTACGAAACCAGCACTTGGGGACACGTATCCCATACAGGTGGATGAGACTGTGGTTGCCACCTGTGGTCCCCAGAATTGCTGGGCAGCTGGCTCGGATCCCCAACCCTTGATTGAAGGGGCCCCCGCCACCCTGTCATCTCCCCAGCGGCTGAGAAGACTCCAGAGAGAAGGTGCAGTTGGCAATTCTCTCCAGCGGCAGTTATATTTTTCGGGAGAGGCAGAGGGCAGGCGGGTGAGTACTGCTGTTTTGTTACATTGTGTTGGGGAGTACCAATTTGTGGCTGGCAGTGATGGTCCAGATATACAGACTGACTTCAGAGTCAAACAGTGTGGGGTCTTATCAGACGTCAGTCTCCCCCAGAAAAAGGAGATATGTGATGGAGTGTGTGACGGAACTGTCCATCACTGGGGCCCCTGGAGAGGACTGAAAGCAAGCCTGCTACCCGCAGATTATGGACCCTGTCTCCCTGCCTTTTGCCAGCCCCCTGCATCCACAACTCCAGGAGCGACGGAGCTATGCTGTCGGACTGAACTGGATGCAGACCCGGTTTGGGTCTGGCCCCAGTTCAGTCTTATTTTTAAAAGGGGAGATTTGTGACAGAATGACCTGTCATCCAGGGGCCCAAGGTACTCAGAGATGGCTCCAGCCTGGCTGCCAAACAGGCAGGAACTCCATTGTTTAATTAATCCCATCAATAGGATTGCTGATTGGGGATTAAAGGTTGGGTTGAATACATGTATCTGTTAATTTATGTTAATGAAGTTCTGTGGCTATATGAGTCTATGTTTTACTACAATAAACGGTTCATTCCTGCTGTACTCAGTTCAAGGTAGTTGTGTCTACTTATTGGGTACACATAGTAGGGTTCCAAGGTGCGCATGCTGGCTGGTGCTGGAAGTGATTCCGGGGACAACAGGAGGATACATGTGGGTGATCTCTGGGAGTTAATACAGCTCTCTTGGTGAACCCGTTACAATAATAAATAAAATGCTTATCAATTTCTGTAACACCTCCTAGATCAACACTAAATTCATTCACAATAACTTAAACTACAGTAAGAAGTGTAATATGTCTGAACTCAAAACCAATAATCATGAAGATAGTGAAGTTGTTTGCAGTGCTAAAATATTTCATAAACTACTGGCATAAGTAATAACTCAACATGTCATCTGATGAACATAAATGAAAATACATTTCTACTTCCTCACAATCCAAGGCAATATGTTATTAGCAGGTTACAGCTTCCTCATCATTGGCCATTGGTAGTAATATTTATAACAAACACAGATGATTTTACAACAGGGGAAAGTGAAAATTAACAACATTAAAACTAATAATAACATTAACACATTCTGGTACAGGTTTAGAAGAGGGCATGTTGATTTATGAGATCTGACTATATAAACAAGAATCTTTTGTCACAAGGAAAATGCATATTGTTGTATTGGTCCAATAGAAGATGGGAACTTTAGTTGAAGGTGACACCTTTTATTGGGTCAGTAAGTTCTCAAGTCCATTTTCCCTATGCTTACTCAATAAATGTGTCAGGGTTTCCACCTCTCCTATTAGCTGCTTACCTATGTCAGGCCTTTCACCTACCTGCATGGTGTCTGCTAGGCCACACCCACTTCCTCTTAATACTGCTGAACCTTGTTAATTCCTCCTCTTCCATTAGGAATGCTGAGCTGCTTAAGTAGCTGTGTCGGGTCTGTATCACTAGAAGTACTCACCGCAGGAGTTATTCTGCCCAGAAAACTGCTGTATAGGGAGAAGCCCCAACAGCGGTAATCCAGGACTTAGATGATCCCAACAGTGAGACAGCCTCCGTGAACACAGGTAGCAGGTAAGTACTGAGTATGAAAAACAGGTACACAGGAGCTGGTAGACAGGCAAGCCGGGTCGGTACACAGGACCAGGTAATCAGACAAGCCGGATCGGTACACAGGAGCAGGTAGTCAGACAAGCCGAGTCGGTAAACAGGTAGCACGGGCAAAAGTACAGAATCACTAGGCAAATGGCAGGTCAGGCAGGCAAGGGTCAAAAGCAGGAATCGGCAGCAATCTCAGATACTCAGGTAGCAGACCACAACAGGGTGCCTGTGAAAGCTTAGCAAGGATTTTTAAATCTGCGCCCCCAGTGGACGGACCGGAGACCGGACGACAGGTAAGGGAGCTCTTCCAGGAACTCCTGCATTGACGGGCAGCCTTAGGTCTGCCCATCGAGGAGTTCCTGGGACCGACCTTCCTTCTCCCGTGTCGGCGGTCGGTCTGCCCACTTCCGGCACGGAGAGAACGTAACGGTTTCTTGGGTGCCAGTGCACCGCGAGCGGAAGTCCGCTCGCCGACCACGAGACCGGAGAGAGAAGTATCGGGTGCCCATGATCCGCAAGCAGACCCCCGCCCGCGGCCAACGGGTCCTGAGGACGTTTCATTACCCCCTCCCCGAGGGCCGGCCAAAAACCGTAAATTCCCAGGTTTATCAGGGTTTTTAGCGTGAAAGGAGCGAAGCAAAGCAGGAGCATGTAAATCCAAAGACCGAACCCATGACCTTTCCTCCGGACCATAACCCTTCCAATGTACTAGGTAAAGAATAGAGTTCCTAACTTTCTTAGAATCTAGGATAGACTGTACTTCATATTCAGTATGGGAATTCCCAATCACAGAACGAGGATGAGGGGTAAATTTGGAGAACCGATTACAGGTAAGGGGTTTAAGCAGGGAAACACGAAAAACACGGGGTATTCTAAGGGAAGGGGGGAGGAACAATTCATAGGCGACAGGATTAATTTTACGAAGAATCCGGAAAGGACCAATATACCGAGGGGCGAGCTTCAAGGATGGGACTTTAAATTTAATATTTTTGGTCGAGAGCCAGACTCTATCACCTGCCATAAAGGAGGGACCCCGTTGTAATGTCGAGTCTGTATCACTAAAGGTACTCACCGCAGGAGTTATTCTGCCCAGAAAACTGCTGTATAGGGAGAGGCCCCAACAGCGGTAATCCAGGACTTAGATGATCCCAACAGTGAGACAGCCTCCGTGAACACAGGTAGCAGGTAAGTACTGAGTATGAAAAACAGGTACACAGGAGCTGGTAGACAGACAAGCCGGGTCAGTACACAGGAGCAGGTAGTCAGACAGGCCGGGTCAGTACACAGGAGCAGGTAATCAGACAAGCCGGGTCGGTACACAAGAGCAGGTAGTCAGACAAGCCGGGTCGGTAAACAGGTAGCACGGGCAAAAGTACAGAATCACTAGGCAAATGGCAGGTCAGGCAGGCAAGGGTCAAAAGCAGGAATCGGCAGAAATCTCAGATACTCAGGTAGCAGACCACAACAGGGTGCCTGTGAAAGCTTAGCAAGGATCTGGCGCCAAACAGAAAACCCCGCCTCCAAGCCGAGTCAAGACCACGCCTCCAGACGTCCATCACGTCCACGGCACCAGCCGTGACGGTTTCTGGGGTGCCCTTGACCCGCGAGCAGACCCCCGCCCGCGGCCAACGGGTCCCGAGGATGTGACAGCTGATTGCCCTTTCGTAGTTTCAGACCTGATTAAAGTTGTTATAAACCTAATTAAAGTACTTCTGATGTATGACCCGGCCTGGCTGACACTTCTGACAGTCCTTTCCGTTCCTGACCTCAGCATTATTATTATTATTATCTTTTATTTATATAGCGCCAACAAGTTACGCTTAATACAATTCATATATTCAAGGGGTATGATAAGACGAGAATTGACAGACTAAGACAAACCGATACAATAGGTGGAGAGAGCCCTGCTCGCAAGCTTACAATCTTGAGGGAGCATGTGTGACAACCTGTTACAGCTACTGACCTCGGCTAGTTCTCCATTTATGGATTTGGATCCTGTTTTGGCTTATACGTTGTTTGACATTATTTATTTTAAAAAAAGGTCTACTAACTAGTATTTCTGCTTCCATCCTGAATCTTGGTAACTTGACAAAGGTGTATCATCTTTGACTAAAGACTGCCATCATGCCATGTCGACATAGTCAGGCACATTGGATTTTGTAACAGAACAAAGATTTTTTTTTAAGTCTACCCCAATGTGGGTTCAGGTTCTTCAGCAGTAAAAAGAGAACAATATTTCAAGTAAGCATATCTTACCTCTCTATATATATCGTATGAATTTGACATCAAACGTAAAGCCAGCCTTGGATTTAAAACTGATTGAACCATAGATTCATGTGAATCTCAATTGAGATGTACCTTCATGTGATATATACTGATTATACATTATGTTTAAGTATTTGGTTCAAACACCTTCAAGCAACAAGCCTTTTATCAGACTGGTTAGACAAGATATACAGAAACTGTGAAAAAAATCACATAATATTAGAGGTAATAAGAGGAGATGATATAATTTTGCTAGACAAGATCAAAATATATGGAAACAAATACATGCATACAATTATGTAATGTATATTTAATCAAAAAGGAAAGATTGATAGTGTGGAATTTGAAAATACACTGTATTTGTCCTCTCCTACTTCTTTCTTGTCTCATCCTTTTGTTCTTCCCTCTTTCCCTCCATGTTCTCCCTCACATTCCCTTTCTTCTCCCTTTCCCTCTCATGCTCTTTCTTCTCTCCATACAACAGCCCAGCAGGACAGTTTATTCCATGTTAAACTGAAATATCCAATTACTATGGAATTACTATAATCTCTGACACTGTGTCATTTACAAAGCAGGCATATGCTGCTTGCTAATTACACATTTTTGTTGTGACCTTTTTACATAAATCCATAATGGCCTTTGTTTATTTGTGGAGTTAGAATTGTTTAAATAATCCGTTTTTTTTAAAGGGAAATGTTAAGACAAGAGGTTATAAACTAGTATGGACAAGCCCTTTATACCTCTATTCAACATCATGATGGTATTAAGGTGTTATGGATGTTTTAAATGAATTTGATTTTTTAGACCCACTACATAAGAATTTTATTGAGGTAAGTACGAGATTTATTCTAGAGTCTAACTGTAAGGCTTTTAAAAAACGCTTATACGAACATAGATACGATATCAAACGTGGATATGACCAATGCACAGTATCCAAACACTTTCATCATTATCTCTGGATAAGTAAAAATGAAATAGTTCCTACTGTAAATTAAGTGCCAGGAAACAGATAACCAAACACACACCAGGACAGGCTTTTCCACACAGACACACACACCAGGACAGGCTCTGCCACACCGACACCCAAACACACACACCAGGGCAGGCTCTGCCCCTCCGACAACCAAACACATACAGGACAGGCTCTGCCACACTGACACCCAGACACACACACACCAGAAATGGTTCTTCAACACCGACATCCAAACACACACACCAGGATAGGCTCTGCCACACTGACACCCAGACACACACACCATCACAGGCTCTGCCACACCGACACCCAAACACACTCAGGACAGGCTCTGCCACACTGACAACCGAACACACACAGTAGGACAGGCTCTGCCACACTGACACCCAGACACATACCCCAGGACATACTCTGCCACACTGACACCCATACACACACCCCAGGACAGGCTCTGTCACACCAACACCCATACACACACACACACCAGGACAGGCTCTGCTACACTGACACCCACACACACACACCAGGACAGGCTCTGCTACACTGACACCCACACACACACACCAGGACAGGCTCTGCCACATCCACAAACAAACACACACACAACAGGACAGGCTCTGCCACACTGACACCCAAACACTAGGACAGGCTCTGCCATACTGACACCTGCATCCGGAGGGTTTCCACGGACGGTTTCACTTTGGTATTGATTTATGTGATGGTCCACCAAAACAGCCTGCCTGTGGCATCTTTGCCCCCAAAACCAGGGCCGGACTGGGACTGAAAATCAGCCCTGGAAACATTTGGAGACCAGCCCCATATAGTTTATTTTTCGCGGTCGAGCTCTTATACCCACACGCACCCCTTATAGATACCCGAGTCACACTGCCATACAACTATAAAACATTCTTTTTTTTTCACATTATTTGTATTAAAATGCCAGAAAGCAAAAGTGTTAAAAGGCCCTAATAAATGAAATACATTACACATAATGGAATCAAAACATTTGCTACTGCAAACATTTTTAGATGAAAAGGTTTTTAATCAGTGGAACAAAACATTGATCACATTATTCTTAGCGATATTCTTGTAAGAAACTTTTATTTCTTTATTAATTCATGTAGACTATTTTTTCATATTTAATAAAAGTTATGATTGAGACATTTTTGGTTTTTATTTCCTTTTACTTGCCAACCTAACCCCGAGTTATGAACATCTGCCCCCAGGCTTGCCACTATGCCCACTGATATGCCTTATACCCTCCTATATGCCACTCTGTCCCATGATATGCCTTCTAACCCCCTATATGCCACTCTGCCTCAAGAAATGCCTTATACCCCCTATATGCCACTCTGCCATATAGGGGGTTAAAAGGCATATCAGGGAGGCGCAGTAGCATATAGGAGGTATACGTCATATTGGGGGGCACAGTGGCATCTCTGGTATATAGGAGGTATAAGGCATATATGGGGACAGAGTGGCATATAGGGGGTATAAGGCATTTCTGGAGGCAGAGCAGCATATAGGGGGTTAAAAGGAATATCATGGGGCACTCTGCCTCCAGAAAAGTCTTGTGCCCCCATATAACAACATGGTTTAACATAATGAAATATAATAGCAACAAAGGATGGTAAAAAAAAAGCAAAACCTAATGACCCCTTGATGCTCAGTCAGTTAAATGTCCCCATGATACTGGCTGAGGATTATGGGAAGTATAGTACAAAGCAGCAGGGAAATTGTCAAGGCTAATATGAGTACCCTACCAGGATCATACCTTAAAGTGGGCCCATACACTCTCAAATATTAATTCACTGGAAGATTGGGGACAGAGGTGACACTGAGGAGCTGAATAGGGACTGCAATCACATGGGGGGCTGACTGGGGACAGAGGTGACACTGGGAGGGGCTGATTGAGGACAGAGGTGACACTGGGGAGCTGAATGGGGACAGCAATGACATGGGGGGGGTCTGATTGGGGACAGAAGTGACACTGGGAGGGGCTGACTGGGGACAGACGTGACACTAGGGAGCTGAATTGGGCCAGCAATGAAATAACGGGCTGATTGGGGACAGAGGTGACAATGGGGAGCTGAACTTGTGAACACATACAGACAGATTTATATTTTTGTTTAATCATTTAAAAATAAAGGATTATTTGTTCTTAAAATCAATAAAGGAAATAGATAAATATAGTATAATGTGAACCTATATAAATAGTACTATAGTGTACTGTATATTAAAATAAAACAAAATATTGTGATGTATATTAGATATAATATACTTAGATATAGACCAATATATATATAACAAATACTCTTGTATTTTAAAACGTATTGTAATGGGATACATATTAAAAGAATGATTAATTTTATAAAAACTGATTGATAGATTGTGAGATCTAACCCGCCACGTCAAGGCACACTCTCAATAGGGTGAGAACCTATAGGAGGTGAGAGTAGGTTCTCACCCTATTTTCCCTGTTTGCACATATTTGAGGTTGTTGGCTCCTCATCAGTCTGGTTGCAGATTGCTGCCCAGGGGTTAATAGGGAGGAGGTTTAATTGCACCTCCCCCAACACATTAATAAGGTTTTGGTAGCAGTATAAACTGCTTTGTGTGCCCACTATGTAGGAGGTGAGAGTAGGTTCTCACCCTATTGAGAGTGTGCCTTGACGTGGCGGGTGAGCTTAATTATGCTTTGGCCAATTCATATAACCAAAACCTCTCATTTATATTATGTTTATATATTTGTTGCCAACTTTATTAGGGTAAGAAGCGCAGACAGTTTTTGTTTTTTGTACACTTACATACACACACATGCCGATCTTTTTTGTTTTTAACAAATACAAAAAAATATTATACAGTTTGTACAAAAAATAAATTAGTTTACTGACCTTCTACTTCTTCCACTTTGGGGATTTTTCAGCTTGACCTCCGTCCTCTGGTAGCTGCACACTGTTCTCTATGGTGACAGGATGTCACTGACACGACATCCGGTGCTCCAGCAGTCTGAGTGCAAGGGGGCGGGGCTTCCACTCCTCACGCTGCTCCCATCACTATGCGACCATCAGATTGATGGAAATCTAATCTAAACGGCCTCTCCGTGCTGATGCCGCTGGCCGGAGCTACTATAATACTTTTTTTAAAATTTAATATGGCAAGCTGGATCGGCTTGCCACATAAAGTAAAAAAAAGTATTAAAGCAGAAAATCTGATGGCCGCATAGTGATGGGAGCAGCGTAAGGGGTGAAAGTTCCGTGACACTGAGGAGCTGAATAGGGACTGCAATCACATGGGGGGCTGACTGGGGACAGAGGTGACACTGGGAGGGGCTGATTGAGGACAGAGGTGACACTGGGGAGCTGAATGGGGACAGCAATGACATGGGGGGGGTCTGATTGGGGACAGAAGTGACACTGGGAGGGGCTGACTGGGGACAGACGTGACACTAGGGAGCTGAATTGGGCCAGCAATGAAATAACGGGCTGATTGGGGACAGAGGTGACAATGGGGAGCTGAACTTGTGAACACATACAGACAGATTTATATTTTTGTTTAATCATTTAAAAATAAAGGATTATTTGTTCTTAAAATCAATAAAGGAAATAGATAAATATAGTATAATGTGAACCTATATAAATAGTACTATAGTGTACTGTATATTAAAATAAAACAAAATATTGTGATGTATATTAGATATAATATACTTAGATATAGACCAATATATATATAACAAATACTCTTGTATTTTAAAACGTATTGTAATGGGATACATATTAAAAGAATGATTAATTTTATAAAAACTGATTGATAGATTGTGAGATCTAACCCGCCACGTCAAGGCACACTCTCAATAGGGTGAGAACCTATAGGAGGTGAGAGTAGGTTCTCACCCTATTTTCCCTGTTTGCACATATTTGAGGTTGTTGGCTCCTCATCAGTCTGGTTGCAGATTGCTGCCCAGGGGTTAATAGGGAGGAGGTTTAATTGCACCTCCCCCAACACATTAATAAGGTTTTGGTAGCAGTATAAACTGCTTTGTGTGCCCACTATGTAGGAGGTGAGAGTAGGTTCTCACCCTATTGAGAGTGTGCCTTGACGTGGCGGGTGAGCTTAATTATGCTTTGGCCAATTCATATAACCAAAACCTCTCATTTATATTATGTTTATATATTTGTTGCCAACTTTATTAGGGTAAGAAGCGCAGACAGTTTTTGTTTTTTGTACACTTACATACACACACATGCCGATCTTTTTTGTTTTTAACAAATACAAAAAAATATTATACAGTTTGTACAAAAAATAAATTAGTTTACTGACCTTCTACTTCTTCCACTTTGGGGATTTTTCAGCTTGACCTCCGTCCTCTGGTAGCTGCACACTGTTCTCTATGGTGACAGGATGTCACTGACATGACATCCGGTGCTCCAGCAGTCTGAGTGCGAGGGGGCGGGGCTTCCACTCCTCACGCTGCTCCCATCACTATGCGACCATCAGATTGATGGAAATCTAATCTAAACGGCCTCTCCGTGCTGATGCCGCTGGCCGGAGCTACTTTAATACTTTTTTTAAAATTTAATATGGCAAGCTGGATCGGCTTGCCACATAAAGTAAAAAAAAGTATTAAAGCAGAAAATCTGATGGCCGCATAGTGATGGGAGCAGCGTAAGGGGTGAAAGTTCCGTGCGAGGGGACGGAGTTTTCAACCCTCATGCTGCTCCCATAATTAGGCGGCCGGCCGGCTCTACTTTAATACTTTTTTTTTAAATTTAATATGGCAAGCCGGACCGGCAAGCCAATCCCGTTTGCAGCCGCTCAGCGGCTGCTTTCAGTGTTAATCTGACGGCCGCCCAGCCCACAGACCTGCCGGACCACCGGGAAATTTCCCGGTATCCCGGTGGGCCAGGCTGGCCCTGCCCAAAACAGCTTGCCTGTGGCATCTTTGTCACCAAAACAGCCTGCCTGTGGCATCTTTGCCCCCCCTTACACATCCATGCTATCACACACACATATTCATTCACTCATTCACAAATATTTATTCACTAATTCACAGATAATAATTCACTCATTCAGATATTTTTTCATACATTGATACCCATTAATTCCCTCATCCAGATACTCATTTACAAATACTCATTCACAAACATTAATTCACTCACTCAATCTCGCATACTCCTTCATACAGCCTCCCTCACCCCCTTACCTGAACTGATGAAGTATGCGCCACTTGCAGACTTTCCCGAACAACCTGTTCTACTGCACAGAAGAGTCTCCCAGGTAAGTATCACTACTAGAGTGGCGGGCCCGGTCGCAGTTGCTGCGGGCTTAAGGGGCAGGCCCTTTTGCCCTGCATTAAGGACGGCCGTAGAGGCCCCATAGGCCCAGTCAGTCACATAAAGTAAAAAAAAGTATTAAGGGGACAGAGTTTTCAACCCTCAACCCTGACTGGGCCTATTTTAAGGTAGGGGCCTGGAGCTGCAGCTCCATCAGCCCCTACGTCAATCAGGCCCTGGGCTGCCCGGCCCACCGATGGCCAGTCCGGGCCTGACTGGGATTCTAAAAGTATGAATTATGTCTATGTATATTATATTTATTATATTTATTAGACTTTATTATATTTTTTGGATATTGTCTGTATATATATAAAGCTCTATTTATATACTAATCAATTTTAATCCATTCTAATCCTGATAAATTAATGAATTTGATCTCATATATATCTGGATTATTACATAATGAAATTGTGTATAATTATTTTCATTATTTGTACATTGTATGTATGTGTTTGTATGTATAAAGTTTTGTATATCCAAGACTCACTTTTTTTTTATTTATTTTATTTGGTACGTTTATAATAGTCAGTTTTATTCATTTTGGTCGACATATTTATTTTGAATCAAACACATCTACCACAAATGCTCTGAAAAATACCCCTCATCTTATAATCAGACCTCAAATAGGTCTGACTATGAGACTAAGATCCAGATCCCCCGCAGCGCTGCAGGGGATCTGGATCCTCCTGTCTGGTAACCTCCCCCCAAACTAACCGATGCTTCTGACTCCCTCATAGTCGGGGAGGTGGGTACAGGTCTACGCGATTTGCGAAGACAACCTCCGCTACAGCCGGGCGGTTGTCTGTGTCCATCGCGCATACACCCTCCGGCTGTCAGACAGAATTCCCTGCAGCGGTGCGGGGAACTATCCTCTCTGACAGCCGAATCGCCGAAGCGAATCGCGTAGACGTCTACTCGCTGCCCCGTCCACACACGAGGGAGTCAGAAGCACCGGTAAGTTTGGGGGGGGGTTAAATAGGGGGCATAAGGCATTTCTTAAGGCAGAGTGCCCTATGATATGCCTTTTAACCCCCTTAATGCCACTCTGCCTCCAGAAATGCCTTTTAACCCTCTATACGCCACTCTGCCTCCTGAAAAATGCCTTATACCTCCCTATATACCACTCTGCCCCATGATATGCCTTTTAACCCCCTATATGCCACTCTGGTATAAGGCATTTCTGGAGGCAGAGTGGCACATAGGGGTCAAAAGGCATATCATGAGGGACAGTGGCATATAGAGGGTTAAAAGGCATATCATGGGCCACAGTGGCATTTAGAGGGTTAAAAGCCATATCATGGGGCACAGTGGCATATAAGGCATTTCTGGGGCAGAGTGGCAAGCCCAGGGGCAGATGTGCATAACTGGGGGGCATGTTGGACAATAAAAGTAAATAAAAACCAAAAAATATTTTTCTGAATCATAGCTTTTATTAAAATTAAAATAGTTTACATGAATTAACATTTACTAGTAAAACTTTTTTCCTATAGGGTCGTCTTATATTCAGGTTTTTTCTTTTTTTCCTAAATTAATATTCAGACTTTGGGGGGTCTTATAATCAGGGTCGTCTTATACTCGCGTAAATATGGTATTTATTAAATTAAACATCTATTTTTAAACATCTATCATTGTGATCACCTGCTCCCTACTTGTGTGAGGGGCGGTACTTGGATGATGCACAGTTTCCTGGCTCCCGACGTTGTGCCTCGCTATGCGAGTCTCTGCGTCGGTTTCTATGGTTGCCGTGACGCCATTATTACCGTATTTGCTCGATTATAAGACGAGGTTTTTTTCAGAGCAAATGCTCTGAAAAATACCCCTCGTCTTATAATCGGGGTCGTCTTCTAATCAGACCTCAAATAGAGGTCTGATTAGGAGACTAAGATCCAGATCCCCCGCACCGCTGCAGGGGACCTGGATCCTCCTGTCGTCGCCCCCCCCACACACACACACTTACCGGTGCTTCCGGAGGTGAAGTTGGCAGCGGGGGTTTGTATGCGTCCGTCGCAAATACCTTCCCCGACTGTCAGAGATCATTGTTCCAGAGTTCCTGATCTCTGACAGCCGGGGAAGGTATTTGCGACGGACGCATACAAACCCCCGCTGCCAACTCCACCTCCTTCCGGCTGCCGCGGAATGAGACGTCAACCCGCTGCCCCGGCAATACAGCAGGAAATTGGAAGCACCGGTAAGTAAGTAAGTAAGTGTGTGTGTGTGTGTGTGTGTGTGTGTGTGTGTGTGTGTAGGGCATTTCTGGAATGCCTTACACCCCTATATGCCACTCTGGCACTTAGGGGGTTAAAAGGCATATTATGGGGCAGAGTGGCATATAGGGAGGTATAAGGCATTTCAGGAGGCAGAGTGGCGTTAAGGGGGCATTTAATAGTGCACTCTGCCTCCTGAAATGCCTTATACCTCCCTATATGCCACTCTGCCCCATAATATGCCTTTTAACCCCCTAAATGCCAGAGTGGCATATAGGGGTATAAGGCATTTCTGGAGGCAGAGTGCTCTATATAATGCCTTTTAACTCCCTTAATGCCACTCTGCCTCCTGGAATGCCTTATACCTCCCTATATGCCACTCTGCCCCATAATATGCATTTTAACCCCCTAAATGCCAGAATGGGATATAGGGGTATAAGGCATTTCTGGAGGCAGAGTGGCACATAGGGGGTCAAAAGGCATACCATGGGGCACAGTGGCATATAGAGGGTTAAAAGGCATATCATGGGCCACAGTGCCATATTGGTGTGGCAAGCCTGGGGGCAGATGTGCGTAACTGGGGGACAGGTTGGAAAATACAATAGAAAATATAAAAGAAATAAAAACAAAAAAAAAATATTTTTCTCAATCATAGCTTTTATTAAAAAAAATAGTTTACATGAATTAACATTTACTGGTAAAACTTTTTTCCTTTAGGGTCGTCTTATATTCAGGCTTTTTCTTTTTTTCCTAAGTTAATATTCAGATTTTGGGGGGTCGTCTTATAATCAGGGTCGTCTTATAATCGAGCAAATACGGTATTATTATTATTTATTGTTTTATATAGCGCCATCAAATTCCGTAGCGCTGTACAATGGGTAGACAGGACATAACAATTAGTATGTAACATAACAAATTGACTAGCAGAGACAACAGTTGAGGAGGGCCCTGCTCAAACGAGCTTACAGTCTAGAGGGAGTTGGGTGTATTACACAATAGGTAAAAGCACCGTTGTTAGGGATAGACCAGCCATACGACTAAAAGTATTGCAGGAGAGGGACTAGGAAAGGTGAGCTAAAGGAATATGGGAGTATGGGAGGGAGTTAGTGTGCTATGTTGTAAGCATCCATAGAAGTCTTGCACTCCATCTCCCCTATCACGAGACTTCATCTAAATAAATAGATAAAGCCTCCGTTGAGTCAGTTATGTGCCGTCTTTGCAGCTTTATTTACTGTTTGATGATTATTTAGTTTGTTGGATATACTTTTGAGATATATATCCCAGAGATATATATCCCAGTATCCATATCCATAATTTTTGTATTTCTGTTTGTCTATATGTTTTAATTTATATTTTAATATATACTTTTTGTCTTTTCTATAATAAAATATAATTATTTTTATAGATATATATTGTTTTAGCGCTGTCTTCTTTTAGTTTATTCTCTGTCATTATAGGTATCCTTAACCAAGTGGAACTCCATAATCCTTCAGGACTAGCTGCTTTGTTATAAACATCTATATACTAAATACTATCTACTATCTTCTCTTTCACCTTTTCCTACTGATAAATATAAGACTGGTAATTATCACTTGAATTCACATATTTAATTATTTATGATTAATAGTCTTATTTTTGGAGTAGTAGTGGGTTATTTTTCACATTTTCTTCACATTTTTCTATATAAATTAACACATAAGACTAATATCAGCGATGTATCTCCAGTTTCTTTCCAAGAGGTTACAATGTAAGACAAAATGCCAGATGAATAGATGTAATGTAAGGAAGATTTACTTCACTGAGAGGGTAGTAGAAAGGCACAAGAGCATTAAGTGGTACATGACAATACACTGTGGAAATTTAAACCTGTATGGCATAGGGATATCATAAATATAAGACAAGGACTGCATAAGGTTTCAGGTTTCCAACAGCAGGAAAAACAGCTGCCCTAGATTGGAACTTCTGTCAAATTCTATGATTCTATATTAATCAAGTATGAAATATAACACCAATTTTATGCTGTGTACTGTTAAACTACAAGGGGTTTATGCATAATATGCTTGTATATAAAACCGTATATATTACATACATTTGTTTGTTTTAAACTAGCCCTAAACAAAACACCTTAACATAGTTATAATAAAACCACAAAAAATTAGCCCAGCCTCCCAGGGGAAGAAATTACTCTAGACCCTGACACTGAAAAGCTTAAAGGTATCGACTAAACTGAGTGTCAGCCATTGCAAAACGGATTTTGGAAGCATACTAGTTAATGTTGTATGAAGTTCCATTTGACATGAAATGCTCACTAAATAATGCTTGTTGAACAATCCTGATTTGATTTGCTCTTTTTGCATCAATGAAGCTTAGCTTTTTAGTCCACACCCAAGAATAAAAACAAACTGCTAATAAGTAGCATTTGCTCTTGTGTCCTGAAAGAGACTCTTGAGACATAGAGGTATACTAGCAGAAAGCCTGAAATGCAAATAAGCTAAGCTGTCATAGCAATACAGCAGGACTTTAGCAGCGAGCTAGTGCATTAAACGGCTGTTCTATCACTGAAAATAAGCCCAGTATTAAGAACTACAAGGACTCTGCTAGCATTCTATAGATAAAATATAATTAATTTAATTATTATCATTTAAACTGGTGGAATGAACTATTAAAATATACCGTATTGGCTCGAATATAGGCCGCCCGACGCCCGGGAGATGCAGTGCCGAGCGCTGGGCAGGCAGCAGGGTTAGGATACAGATACCCCGCAGCGGTGCAGGGGACCTGCATCCTACTCTCTGATACGCTGAGACAGCCTCCCCTGCCAGCACTTTCAACGGGGGGAGTGCCGGCACGGGAGATTGTCTAAGCGCATCGCACAGACGTTCACCGCCAGCGGCGACGCGCACGTAAACAACCTCCGCTGCCGGCACGTCTGCACGATGTGCTTTAACAATCTCCCTTGCCGGGAATTCCCCCGGGGGGAGTCCCGGCAAGGGAGATTGTTAAAGCACATCGTGCAGACTGGCCGGCAGCGGAGGCTGTTTACGCGCATCGCCGCAGCCGGTGAACGCCTGCGCGATGTACGCTAACAATCTTCCTTGCCGGCACTTCCGCCAGGGGAAGTGCCAGCACCGGAAGTTGAATACGCGTACTGCGTAGCTGTCCCCCGCCGGCCCTGCAAGACCCCGGGGAGTCTGCACCGGTAAGTCAAGGGCTCTTGGGGGCAGAGTGGCAGCAAATCTCAGGGGGGGGATAGAGTGGCAGCATATCTCAGGGGGGGATAGAGTGGCAGCAAATCTCAGGGGGGGATAGAGTGGCAGCATATCTCGGGGGGGCACATCTCGGGGGCAGAGTGCATATCTCAGGGGGGGATAGAGTGGCAGCATATCTGGGGAGGGCAGAGTGGCAGCATGTCTGGGGAGGGCAGAGTGGCAGCAAATCTCACGGGGGCAGAGTGGCAGCATAACTGTTCCACTAAGTGTTTTTTTTTTTACTAAGAATTTTTTTTCTTTTAAAAAAAGCACCTAACTTTTAGGGTGCGGCCTATATTCGGGTGCGGCCTATATCCGAGCCAATACGGTAAGTTGTAGATACTGCAGCAGATCAGGAGGCGTGTGCCATCTTACATGGCAGAATTGTGAGGGATTGGAAGGCCTCAAAAAAAGAAACAAGGTGATACATTTGCTTCTTATGTTATTGTTATGTTATTGAGGCAAAAGGGTTTCCAGCAGATAGTATGATGAGGGTTTTTACATTGGTGGACCGGCGAGTGGGAGAAAATTAATTCCAAAGCTAATACAGAGATTGAACTTGAGTTAGTTGAGGTAGGAGTCTGCCCTATAATCGCACATATATGGGGCAGCCAGGACATCAGGTGAGTTACTCCATGTCAGTGGATATACAACAAAAGCAGAAAATCAATATGCAGAAAAGACACATAACTTCTCAGCTAGGGAACCGACAATGCCCTGTGGAAGGTTTGTTGGTTTGGCACCTACATGTCTGGGATATAGGTGGTGACAGTGTTATGTTAACAAGTTGTGAAGTGATCGGACTGGGGAGCAGTTGTGCTGACCCTATGGTATGATTGCAGATGCAACAATGTGTGACATTGCTAATGCCTTTTCGCTGTTACATCTGATGGACTCCATATCACAGGTGTATGAAACTCCTACTGAACTTGACAAAACATGCTGGTAAAAGAGGGTATCAAACGCTTAAGGGAAATAGCATGAATTAAAGGGTACCTATGAAATCGAGTAGTATATCCCACATCAGACTATTATATAATGAAGAAATATGATACATTGTTAGAAGGGGTACCACGGGAGTTCAGAGCAAGTTTATTTTCCATGTTTAGTACCCTCAGTGGGACTGCAGCAACAGTATACAGGGCTTCTACGTTACTGGGACAATTGGGTATTTTGGAGACAACTAGGCAGTCTTTGGAGATTTGTAGTTAACCCAAAACAAATGCAGTCACTTAGACAGACAAGGAGAAGGAGGACAGGCACAGGTGATGCAAGCACACAAACAGTTCAACTTTCTAGTGGCGTGCCGGTGAGGGAGAGAGATGTGCCCACTTAGGTATCTGTCCAGCCATGGTTTGAACTGAAGAAACAACTGAAGAGGATGGCGACTAGTGAAGTTGACGTAGGTGACAAGGAGGGAAATCCACACAATTGCACCCCCTACACAAGTGCCCATACCTAAGACATCTCTGTATGCATATAATGCTCTGTCAGAACAACAGAACACATGGTGCCCCTTGAAGTCTTTATAAAAGGGAAGGCAGGTCACCATCCCCAGCACCACAGATCATCCAAGTTGCAGTTATGAAACCAGGGGACAAATGCCCATATGTTTATATGTACAGTTATGTTAGGGCTAACAGACCTCTCTCTTTTAGATAGTGGGGTAAAAGTTTGATTGTTCCAGGGAACTTCATGGGTTACCAAATATGCAAAGAGATGTGTAATGGTAGAAGGGTTGAGAGAGAGAGATGTACACCTGCGTGTCGGGTGCAATGTTGAATGCTGGTCTCAAACTCGGGACAGACTATTCATACAGAATCTGGCTGTTATTTCTATGTCTTTCAGCTAGCAAGCCGATGATCTGAAGGAATGCAAAATGGACCCCAGTATACATGCCACATCCTTTCCAGACTGTTAACATGAATCAGTTTTGTATACCTGGTGGAGATTATACAAGGACTATTTCAGGCAAGGGTGTTTCATAATGCTACTAGCCTATACAACTACCTTGTACGGTCAGTGAAAAAAAAGAGACGGAAGTTGGTGGCTGTTCATTGACTACAGGGGACAGAATCGTGTAGTACTTACGCTTGCAGTAACTGTACATTATTTCATGGTAGAGACAATTGCACTTGGGAAGGACAGTATCCTCCTACTGTACTCACAGGGTTATTTGTACTTACCTACCCATGAAGTGGTCGCACATTATCTAGCAGCAATGCCATCTATAACATGTCAACTGTTTCGTTACATTGATTATATCACAATCTTGGGAAATACTTTTTACAAGTTGAGGGTGAGCCATAAATGAAAACAAAAGGGCCTGTACAACAAATCAAGATTCTAGGTATGGTATGGCATGGACCTTAGAAAATCATACCTCAGCATGTTTTGCACACTAAAACTAACATGGCACAACCAACAAACATGAAGGAAGCCCAAGTTTTATTGAGCATTTTTGGATACTGGCATTCCTTTGTTCTTCATATTGGGATCATTTTGCTTGCAATCTACAATGTAACACGCAAAAAAGCTGCAATTCCATGGGGAGCAGAACAGACTGATGCATTTCCACAGGCTAAGGAAGTAGCTCAAAAAATATTAGCCTGGGCCCCATTTTATCAAATCAACCTTCGATTTTGGATGTGTCTGTGACAGGACATGCAATGTTATTGGGCCTGTGGCAAACTTCTCCGACACCAGGGGCCAGAAAAGCACTGATAGGGTTCTGGTCCAAACAGTTAACACTCATGCACAATGGACGTATAATCCTATGGAGAAACAATTGCTAGCTGCATATACAGTTTTATGGCATTCAGATACAACAACAAGTGAACCCAGTCACAGTACGGACTAATTTGCCAATATTGAACTGGGTACGTCAAGAAGGCCTTGCTGCTCATACTGCAGTTGGCCAAAAAAAGTGGAAATGGTATCTGGCAGAATGAGGAGTATTGTCTGGGTAGAACCCAGCTGACATCCGCAAACAGTGAGCTGGTGCTGTGAACTTTGAATCAACAGAGACAGAAACACCACACATACAAGTGTAGGGTGGTCCCTACAAAGAGGCACCAGCCTAGGACTACCTGACAGTTGAACTAGGACAGAGGATGTGGTTCACAGACGGGAGCAGAGGGCTGGTAACGTAAGATAGTGGATGGAGCTTAACTCAACTGGCAGTGTTAGAAGCTGTTCTTACGATTATTGAGGAAACAGATGCGCTCATCGTATATACTGACAGTTGGGTTGTCTATAAAGAATTAACTATCTGGATGAATAAGTGGAGACACAACCTGTGTACTCTCAAGGGCTACAGTGTTGCAAATGCTTTGGGCAGAGGACACCTCTAGTGGACCAGTAGACAGTCACGTTGGGCATCTAGGAAGTGAAATATCAGTGTATTACCAAAATTATGAGTTACATTGTTTGGGTGTGTGAGCTCACGCTGAAAGTGGACATTGTGGTATACAAGCCACATATCAATGGGCAAACCACAAGGGTATTTCGATAACCCTTAATCATACCAAGGACAACCCAATATGTCAAGAAGTGAACAAAGGACTGCATAAACACCTGGAAACATCTATATGGGGCATTTGTGGAGGACAAATGTAGCAAAATTATTGTATTGGACTGTTACCCCATGGACGAGGACAAGAGCAATATTGTTCCACAGCAATGAACACATACTTAGGGGTTTGGGTGGTGTGTCCAATCAAACCACTTCTCTCAAACTGCTAAAGTTGCTTACCAAATACTATGGTTTGCCTCAGGATATTCAATCGAATAATGGCACAACATTTTATTGAAACAGTTGTGAAACAAAAGGGATGTGCACTGGATGTTCCATATTCCCTATCACCCGCAGGCAATTGGGCTTATAGAGCGAATGAACAGTTTGCTGAAAGAATGCAGACTGTCACACCCGCCAAATGAGCACTCACCACAGAATTTCTTTGCCCTGAATTACCTAGCAAGGTTAGCCACATGCTAAGAGAGCAGGGACTTATATTATCCCAACAGTGAGGAGGCTCTGGTGTGGGCAGGAAAAGTTCGGTCCTTGTAATCTGCAAGCTAGAGACTCAGGATCCCAAGGGTTAATACAGAATAGATGCTCAGGCACCACCAGGTTTGGTATGCTATACATGTAGTTATACAAGCCAGGGCTCAGTACATGGAGCTGGTAGTCAGACAAAGCAGGTACGATACACAGATTGGACAAGACAGGAACATAATCACTGGGCAAATGAATACCCAGGCAAACCCAAAGGTCAATAACAGCAAATCTCCAACTTGGCAAATGCATTACTAGAACCACACTACTGTATCTGCTGAGCAGTTCCAGATTTTGAAATCTGATGCGCAGGTTGCCCTGCCTCCAGCTGACACACGGACAACCAAGATCATGCAGCCAACAGGGATCAGTTAAGTATACGCTGCTTGGGAGGCTTGTTGAATCTTATGCCCAGAGGGCCGGTATCTGGGACATGTATTGGTCTACCACAGGCACTGGGGTTTCATTCAACAGACATAGCAAAGCCGTGGGATGGTAGCCAAAGTTGCAAAATAATAGGGAGACTTTTGAAGCTTTATGAGTAGTGTTATTTCTGATGAATTCATCTCAAGGAAGGAGTCATGTCCAATTAGCCTGGTGGTCCCCCACAAACTACTGGGGAAACTGTTCTAAAGACTGGTTGGTCCTCTCAGTAATCCCATTAGTTTGGGTATGGTAGGCTGATGAGCATGCCAAAGAGATTCCCATAGTTGAACAGAAAGTTTTCCTAAACAGAGATGTAAATTATACAGAGATGGTGGATTTATTTGACAAAAATAGATCGTCAGAGCTGAGGGTAGCTTAGGAAGTGGGACAAAATGAGCCTTTTTAGAAAAATGGTTCATGACAACTAATATGACTGTTTACTTACAAAGGGGGGAGTCCACAATGAAAGAGGGATGAGCAGGAACACGAAAAGTTAATCTTTTGGTTTTACTGAGGTATTCCAGATTCTTATGCTATGCTAAAATGGTAACAGGGTTTCCTCTCGTTAGGATGTTACCAGGAAGCAATGCTATACGGCAATCATAAGGACGATTAGAAGGCAATAGTTAAGCTTAGTAGTAACAAAAGAGATAGATGTAGATTTGACAAATGCTTTCTGAAGGCAATGTGAAACACAGAAATCACCCCAGGATAGGATAACTCCCGTCTGCCAATTTATTGAGGAATTGTGTAACTGCAACTGTAGGTCCAAGAACTGGGCTGGGCAGACCAGGAGTAGACTCTTTCAAACCTTTATACTTTCTGCGTCCATCTCTCCCTTATTTCTTGAGAGCCATCAATACAAACGCTTCAAAATTGATAGGGTGGTTTCCAAAGACCTTCATAGAGGGCCACAATGAGAGCCTCACTATACCAGTTCACATCAGTAAGTCTTAAATTCTATTGAGTACTCTGCCACTGAAGCCTTGGGATACATGTAGCAGAGAAAAGGAGGCTGTGGCGGCAAGGAGTTCAGCCCAAAGGTAAGAGGAGAGGGACTCAGTTGTAGGCAGGTAAAGTTTGTAAAAAATTCCTTCTTGACCCCAAAATGGCAGTCAGATTTCTCCTTGGATTAATAAATTTCCTCATAATTAAAGATTATATCCCTGAATATTATGTTTTTCCAAGTATTCATCCAGTTGCTGTTTAAACGTCTGTACAGACTCCAGTAAAACTACCTCTGCAGGCAGAGAATTTCACATCCTTATTGTCCTTACTGTAAAAAACCCTTTCCTCTGCTTTAGACTATATCTCCTTTCTTCCAGTCTAAACACATGACCACGTGTCGTATGCATAGTCCTGTTTATGAACAGATTTCCACACAATGGTTTGTATTGGCCCCCGAATATATTTATATAATGCTATCATATCCCCTCTGACGCGCTGTTTTTCTAAACTAAACAGATTTAAATTTGTTATCCTTTCTTCTTAACTACAGTGCTCCATTCCTTTTAATAATTTTGTAGCCCGCCTCTGCACCTTTTCTAGTGCTATGATATCCTTCTTTAGAATAGGTGCCCAAAATTGCACAGCATATTCAAGGTGTGGCCTTATCATTGATTTATACAGAGGCAAAATTATATTTTTATCCCGGGAATTGATGCCCCTTTTTATACACGACAATACCTTACTGGCCTTAGCAACTGCTGACTGACATTGCACATTGTTGCCTAGTTTGTTGTCTATAACAATTCCCAAATCTTTCTCATTTGTCGTTATCCCTAATTCACTACCGTTTAGGGTGTAGGTTGCTTGTGCATTCCCTACCCCGAAGTGCATAACTTTACATTTATCTACATTGAACTTCATCTGCCATTTGTGTGCCCAGTCCCCCAGTCTATCTAGATCACTCTGCAGCACTGTAATATCCTGCTTGCACTGTATTACTTTACCTGGTTTAGTGTCATCTGCAAACACAGAAATATGACTTTCAACGCCTATTGCCGGGTCATTTATAAATATGATGAATAAAATTGGTCCCAGAACAGAACCCTGAGGGACACCACTTACCACTTTTGTCCAGCTTAAAAATGTTCCATTTCTAACAACTATCTGTCCTCTATCTCTGAGCCAATGTTCTACCCAAGAACAAGAATTTGCATCTAGACCAATTTCCTTCAGTTTGAATACTAACCTGACTAACTCAAAATAAAAAAGAAAAGATCTGTTCATAAAATAAGTCCAAGAGTTAGCTATGTATCTTCAAAATAAAAATGCTGGCATGAAAGAGTTAAAATACTTATATTTGAACTACCCATGGGGTGGATGGTAGTTTTCAGAAATATATGAAATTCAAATTAAATTAGCCAGATTCAAATATGCCCCCCCTCCAAAAAAAACCCCCAAAAACATGTGCACAGACTGACCAGATTACCAGAATAAAAAAAATTGCACCTCCCAAATGTGGCTTTTAGACCTCCAAACAACCATACAAATCTGTGCATGGATGGTATCACTGTATTTAGGAGATGTTGCTGAATACATATCGGGATGTTGTTTGGATATGGCATATACCAGGGGTTGTAACCACAACCCCTGGTATATTTTGTATATTTACAAAATGGTAAAATTACTGGAAATGTAATTTGAAATACCTTGTCTAGTTTTCAAAAATGTATGGTTTGTTGGGGTAAATTCAATTTGCCGAGTTGTCCCAAATAGGACATGAACTACTATAGTTCTTGTCTGAAATGTGGCAATTTAACCCCCAAACAGACTGACAAATCCATGCATGGGAAGTATCACTGTCAGGGCGACCCCCCAGGCCAGCCTAAATGTTAATAAAATGGCCTGGCTGCATGACCGCAATGGCCGTCTTCAATGCGGGACAAAAGCATTGCACAGGGAGGCTGTTTGAGGATGCCACAGGCAGGTTGTTTGGGGGCAAAGGTGGGAAGTTGAAAGCTTCCATTCTGGGTGTTGGGTATTAATTCACCAGAGGGTGCTGGCTGGGAGCATAATCAATACTAAAGGGGAGGCTGGGCGGTGGGATAAATATACAATGTGGGGCTAGAAATACACAAGGGTGTGGGCGCATTAGGGTGACTGCATTGGCCATGTTTTTTAGGACACATATAGCTTTTACATTCTGCTGACCAGCCCAGATAAAATGCTGACCTGCAGTATGGGGATGTATAGACTCATGGAAGGAACAAACTAGTCAGATATACATCCCCCAAACTGCAGGGTAGCATTTTACCTATGCTGGCGGCATCAATACACAAGGGTAGCAACTGGGGCCATTACACAAAAGGGGGCAAAAACACTAAAAGGGGGGGGGAGATCAATGACAAAGCAGTGTGGAAGATATGTTTTGTTTTATTATTATTATTGTTGTAGCTTAGCCCATCTGGTGGGTGTCAGAGCCTGTCAGAGAAGCTTTAGGGCACAATCTGCCATTTATTGGTCATTTTTACAAAACTGAGTAGAGCCTGTTAGACTTTCTATGGTTTAAAAATGAACGTATACCTTTGTGAGACTGTTTCTTCTAACAATTTGTAAACTTTCAAGACAAAAGTTGCTTCTCTAATGTGTGTCATGAACAAATAGTTGATACAACAAAATGGCAGATTCATCTAGATTATGAGTGATGTTTTGGGAATTCTTGGAGATAGAACATAAGTAGCTTGGTGTCTGTGATATTAAGTTTACTTTGTTGAGCTATTAAGGAAGAGACTAAGGAAAGCAATGGTATTCTGCTGAATGGAGTGAGAGTGTGGAGGGAAAGTTGTGTGTTACTAAACTAACTTATCTTGTAAATTGCCCAAGAGAGTATACAGTCAAAAGAGAATATACACTGTTTATATACATGCACTGGCATATAATACATTTAATGCAGCCATAACTAGCATTATTTAGTGGAACTCAAAAACATGGATATTTATATACACTCATAGTATATAGACCAAACGTCTAGTGATTTACACTAACATATATATGATATAATCAAGGAAATTCAGCAGTTACCCTAAACTCTGTAAAAACTAAAAACTGTTATTTCACTGACACAGAAAATAAAGTTCAATTGTGCTTCAGTAGCTTTAGTAGCTGAAATCATTACTTTGCAATGTAGTGGATGCCTCAGACACTGAAGGATTTAAATAATTATCATCCATAGGATTTCTTTAGATTTCTTTACGTCCAAGTAGTAGAAAACTAGGCCTAAAAAGTGATTTGCTTTAGAGCAGTCTCACATTATGATAATGTATTTTATTCCTTCACTGAGTATAATGGGAAAAAGTGGGTGCCAGATATGCAGGTTATTTACACTGTGCAAGCCAAATTTTAAGCAAATACATATATGGAGCTTTACGGTAGTAGCAAGTTTCAAGTTATATCTATATGTATCCACATACAGGTATGGTAAGTTATAAATGCCAACTTGTCTATGCACATATTTCCACCATCTATAATACATAGCTTGTGATAAGTGTGGTACTATTGTACACAATACATTCTTTCACAGGGTCTATTAAAATTTAGGCACACACAAGTCCACGTCACATGTGTTGTCAGGCCGTGATGAGGAGCATAGCGCAGTAATAGATAAAGTCCAGAACACCTAAGCAAGAGGACAAATCCGCAAGAGAAGTCGGGGTCACGGTCCAGGGTTTGAGGCAGGCAACAATGATCAATAACAGGGTGACAATCCAAGGGTCAAAACCAGGAAGATTTCAAAGTAGATAGAAGGAACAGGTAACAAATAGGTACACAGCTCGTCTAGTAAGCCCTATGTGAGGTGTCTGCAGGGTTTATATAGGGGTAGGTATCAGGATCCCCTCCTCCTCTCCAATGGTCCCCCCCCTTGGCACCTGATAGGAGGTGAAGTCAGAAGACTCTGCCTCCATTCCCTTCCCCCTAGTGTCTCCGCACCAGGCTGCCACACTCACGGAGGCTAAGCTACGCCCGCTCCTCGTCAGAGGTTCTGGGTGACGGTCCCTGAGGCGAAGGTAGGAGGTGGTCTCCGTGCCATGGTCACACATACACATTTGTGTTCACACATGCACACATCCATGCTCACACACATTTTTCCACCTCTCTTTCTCTTCAAGCGCGTCTGCAATATTCCACAAAAGAGTGGAGTCCTTTCCACTGTTCCTCCAATCAGGGGATTGGGTGTGCCTGAAAGCTCTGCCCTATTGCAGAGGTGCAACAGGAATCAAGACTGAACACATAAGGACAAGCAGAAGACAGCAGATAAGGTAGGGAGTAAGGGAGTATGAGAGATAATGAGTGAGTGAGAGTGAGAAAATACTATTTTAGGTTTCTAATGTTTTGTTTAAAATGCATTTTCTTTAAATTATTAAACTTATCGGCCTATAATCAGGCGCGGTCTGTATTTGGGACAATAGGATAGGTTGTTTTTTATACATCTCTTCATCTTTGAGGTCTATTTTTTGTGTGCTTAGCTACATACTGTCTGGCATTGATTATACACATTTGCAGTGGCGGAACATTCAGGGTCGCAGGGGTCACGACTCAGCCTCAGCGCTGCCCGACTACAGTGGTGGGAGCGTAAGGCTTGGGGCCGCCTCTTCACGCTGGCATATAACGTCATATGCCAGCGCTCAGCAGTGAAGCCGCGCGCATGGCGGCAGAGCAGCGAGACAGAGGCCTCGCGCTCCCACCACAGAAATTTAGCACGGTAAGTGAACTACAAAGGGGGGTAGGGAGAGGGTAGATAGTGTGAGAAGCGGGGGGTAGATAGTGTGAGGGGGGGTAGTAAGAATATTGAAATAACGAGTGAGAATGAATGAATATGTGGATGAATTGTGTTTTATTTATAGCTAACCCCTCAAAAATAGTCATTTATAAATCATGTTTTTTTGCAGAACCACACCATCAATGATGAATGCTGCATGTTGAATATAAAGTTGAAAAAAATGATAGATATGATTCAATATGTAGTTTTCTGGAAAAAAAATTGTTGTGTAAAAATCATGTTTTTTTGGGGGGGCCTTAACAGATTCTTGCACCAGGGTCCTGAGGCTTCTACGCCTGTGCACATTTGTGCAGATTTTTACAATCAACATTATTCCAGCACTCCTTTACAAAATTCCAGGTAGTATCTAGAGATGTTACAGCGTGTTTCACCCTTTTCAAAATGTGCTTTTTCTTAGTGGGGTAGGATTTTTTGGTTCATCTGGGCTTCGGATGCAGATGCTCAATTATAAGATACTGATCATAAGAAACCCCCCCCCGAAATGTGAGTCATAATTTAGGGAAAAAAAGAAAAATATATGAATATAAGACTACCCTATAAGAAAAAAGTAAATTTTAATTCACATGTAAACTATTTTTTCATATTTAATAAAACTTATTGAGATTTTTTTTAATTTCCTTTTATTTGCCACTCTGCCTCCAGTTTTGCATATCTGCCCCAAATGTGCCTTTTGACCCCCTATTTGCCACTCTGCAGCCCAGATATGCCTTATACACCCCTATATGCCACTCTGCCTCCCTGACATGCTGTTTAACCCCCTTTTTGCCACTCTGCCCCCAGATATTACTTATACACCCCCTATATGCCACTCTGCCTTCAGAAAACCATTATACCCCCATGACACTCTTACTTACCTCCCACATGCTCCGACTTACTGATGCATCCCTAGACTTCCCTTCTGTCTAGTGGGGGTAGCTGGTTGAGGTCTGTGCGATGCACGCAGACAACCTCCGCTGCTGCTGGCCGGTACTTCCTCCGGGGCTTCTATGCCTGAGAACCCGAAGGTCATGTCATAGAAGCCCCAGAGGAAGTACCGGCAGTAGCGGAGGATGTCTGTGCGCAACACACAGACGTCTACTGGCTGCCAGATAGGATGATCCAGGTCCCCTGCAGCGCTGCAGGGGATCTGGATCTTAGTCTTGTAGTCAGACCTCTAATTGAGGACTGATTATATCGTTGGCCCCCCTTCCCAAATACAACATATGTAAAAACACACAAATTACACACACTCATACTCACTAACACTCCTCTCAGCTAAGAACAGGAAACTGAGGCTACAATTCGCACAGGCTCACCAAAATTGGACAATGGAAGACTGGAAGAACATTTCCTAGTCTGATGAGTCTTGATTCCAGCTGCGACATTCAGATAGCAGTGTCAGAATGTGGTGTAAACAACATAAAAGCATGGATCCATCCTGCCTTGTATCAATGGTGTGGGGGACATTTTCTTGGCACACTTTGGGCCCCTTAGTACCAATGGAGCATTGTTTAAATGCGACAGCCTACCTGAGTATTGTTGCTGACCATATCCATCCCTTTATCACCATAGTGTACCCTTCTGATGGCTACTTCCAGCAGCATAATGCACCTTGTCACAATGCTCACAATAATTTCAAACTGGTTTCTTGAATGAGTTCACTGTCACTGTTCAATGACCTCCACAGTCACCAGATCTCAATCCAATAGAGAACATTTGGGATGTGGTAGAATGGGAGATTCACATTATGGATGTGCAGCCGACAAATCTGCAGCAACTGCGTGATGCCATGATGTCCATATGGACCAAAATCTCTGAGGAATGTTTCCAGCACCTTGTAGAAAGTATGCCACAAATAATGAAAGCAGTTCTGAAGGCAAAAGGGGGTCCAACCCGGTACTAGCAAGGTGTACCTAATAAAGTGACCAGTGAGTGTGTATATATAGATATATATATATCCCACATCCCATCCCAGCTTACCTCTCACCGCTCCTGCAAACTCCAACAGTAAGATCAGCAGCCAGGGCAACCGGGATCACAAGATCCCTGCTACTTACCTGTGGGAGGGTCTTTTGTGCTGCACAGAGGAAGCGAAACCCAGCAGAGTCACGTGAATGTACGTGACATCACATGACTCTTCTCCAGTCCTGCTTCCTCTGTGCAGTACAAGAGAACACAGAGGGAGGCCGCGCCCCCTGCTGAAGTCTGTGAGCAGCATTGAGAGAGCTGCAGTGCAGGTAAGGGGGTGGGGGAGAATGTTTAACAGTGTTGTTAATTTTTTTGTACAATTTTGGTGTGTAACTTACTTTTATTAAAAGTGTGGGATTTTTAAAGGTGGGGGGGTTACCCAGTGAACCCTGAATTTTCAGTTTCGGTCCAGAATTTTCATTTCGGTGCATCCCTAGAATAAATAGAACTATTTCATTTTTACTTATCCACAATCCTGAATTTGTAGGCACAAAACGTTCTAGGCCCAGAAATCAGAGCGAGGAAAATTTAAGGTTTTGTGTCATTTACAGTGAAAAATGAGTGCGGCCCTCGCACGTATACAATTCTGATGAAGTGGCCCACTGCAGAAAAAATAAATAAATAAATAAATAAAACAGTTATGCTGTACCACCGTCAATGTATGCCTCAGTATATGATAACCATTATCCTATACCACCCTTAATGTTTACCTCGGTATATAATGATAACAGTTATGCTGTACCACTGTCAATGTCTGCCTCAGTATATAATGACAGCAGTTATGCTGTACCACCATCAATGTTTGCCTCAGTATATAATGATAACAGTTATTATATACTGAGGCAAACATTGACAGTGGTATAGGATAATTGTTATCATTATATACTGAGGCAAACATTGACGGTGGTATAGGATGATAACAGTTATGCTGTACCACTGTCAATGTTTGCCTCAGTATATAATAATAGCAGTTATGCTGTACTACCTTCAATGTCTGCCTCAGTCTATAGTGATAGGTGTTATGCTGTACCCCCGTCAATGTCTGCCTCAGTATATAATGATAACAGTTATGTTGTACCCCGTCAGTGCGTGCCTCAGTTTATAATGATAACAGTTATGCTGGACCCCTGTCAATGTTTGCCTAACGATATAAGCTATGCAGTTTTAAAGTGTGTGTGTGGGGGGGTGACACATACAGGATCTGCCCCAGGTGTCAAATACTCTGGCCCCTGGTTAGACTGTTGTATAACAGGAGACATGGGTCTATCAGGATGTCTCTTGCTGTCGTTTGCTGCCTTCCTCACATTCTGAGATGGCTACAGTTGGGTTGCTGCTACAGTTTTCAGAGTAAGAAGCCAGAACCACACATGAACAGGACTGGTTGTTTTTATACTTTGTATGCCACGTCGTGCATGACTGAGATTCACACCAAGGCTCTGATGTATAATGTGTGGAGAGTAGTGGGGCCATTACAGTGTAATTGCCCCAGGGCCCTTATCTCCTTAATCTGGCCTTAAATAAATATATATAATGACCAAAAGCATGTGGACATCCCTAATTATTGAGTTTAGATGTTTTAGCCACACCTATTGCTAACAGTTGTATAAAATCAAGCACATATGTTTTTTTCTACTTATTTAGTGCAGCTTGCTATTAATCACACTATGACACTTGTAGGTGGTATGATATACTTTGTTTAAGTATTTTAAATATAAACCAATCAATAATTATAGACATAGGTAATACATTAGACGCTGAACGATCTAAGTCAATATAACGTCGACTAAGGTTTATGTAATATTACATGATAGAAATTTGGATTCAAGCTGCAATTTAAACTGGGTAAATAATGTAACCATTATTAGCATTATGGAGAAAATGAAGGGGCAGATATAAATATAAATATAGAATTAAAAATATATATTGCTCTGTTTAATGTATTTATGTAATGTACAATATATGTATTTATTGTGTAAAATATGTACACAAATTAATAAAAAGGAATATACAATCAAGCACATATGTATGCCATTTTCATAAACAAACATTAGCAGAAGAATAGGTTCTATTGAAGCTCTCAGTGACTGTAAACATGGCGCTGTCATAGTATACCATCTTTTCCACAAAAGTCAGTTCATGAGAGTTGTGCCCTGTTAGATTTGCCCCGTTCCACTGCAAGTACCAATATTGTAAAGTGAAAGCATCTTGGAGTAACAATCCATTTCTTAGAAACAAAGTGGTAGACCATGCACACTCACAGAGTTCACCTCTGCATCTCTCACTAGAGAATTCCAAACAGCCTCTGGAAGCAATATCAGCACAAGCACTGTGCGTCAGGATTTCCATAAAATGGATTTCCATTAGACTTGCGCATTCGTCTTCGGGCGAACATGAAAACGAACACAAAGAGTGAGTTTTTTTGTTCATTCCGAAGAAACGTAGAACAGAATACAGTGCCGGTAAAACGTAGACGAATCTTCGATTCTTCGTGATCGACTTCGTTTTCGTGGCGCAACCGCCAAATTTTCAAACAGGAGTGAGCTGATCCTCGCCTGTCCAATCAGCTCGCTCTTGTGACATCACGCTAAGGGTCTCGTCCAATGCCTGTGCTGCTGTTTTTTTAATTCAGAAACTGCCTTTATAAGACCAGAGCTTGCCTGAGAGATCTATTCATTTTCCCTGTGACTGCTTTGGCAACACTGCTGTGCTGCATCCGAGAGTTACAGAGAGAGATTGTTCTGTGTGAGACTGGTGAGCCTCAGGCTGCCAGTTCTCACAGTGTACTCCTCTTCAGTTATAGTGAATTAATAATTTAGTAATTTTTTAGTCATCAACTGTGTAGTGCTGTTCAGTTGACAGTGCACACAGTGCCTCACTGGCACTGGGGCGCCCTTGCCCTGGGCTGGCAGTGCCTACTTGCTGAATTGTTAGAATTATTAAATAAATAATAGAATTTATAAATAATAATTTAATATAATCATAAATAATATATAATAATTTAATACATTCATATAATTAACTATTATATATATTGTCATATAGTATACTAGTGTAGAGTGTAGACAACTATCAGTGTGTAATCTAAAATCATTAATATTTAGTAATAATATTTTTTTAATTCATTTTAGCTAGCTTAATAATTCATTAGCTATATTAATATATTAGCTTATTTTGCTTGAGACAGTCTCTCAGGTAGAAGGCTTAATAATTTATCCCACATAAAGATTAACCAGTCCACTACTACCCTTAAACTCAATCTAGAATTTGATAATTCATTTTATTATTAATTATATTAATATAAGAACTCCCTAAACCCTAATTATTATTTACTTACTTAGTTAATACAGCTCTTTAGTTTGTGCTTTGTTTTAGCAACAGCAAGAGACCAAGTAAATTTTTCTTAATTGTTAATTAATTTCATTTGTTTTGCTCACCTCAGTCCATCAGTTCTTTTTTGTTCAGCAAGCAGTGACGGTAACTGTTTTGCTAAAGATTATTTTCTCATTTTACATTTTATTTTATTAAAAGTACCCTTAGTGTTTTGCTCACCTCAGTCCATCAGTGAAGTGAACTTGTGCTAGTTGTGCTAGTGAGTGCAGCCGCATAAGTGCTGTGTGTTTTTGTTCAGCAAGCAGTGAAGCTAACTGTTTTGCTATTACATTTTATTTTCTAATTTCTTTTCAAGAAAGATTGACTGTGTGACGACAACTGTACTAAGCAAAGCTTCAAGGTAGCTGTAGTACTATTAAAAAACAAGATAATTTAGCAAATTTTTGTAGAGTAAGCAGAAGTAGGACAACTATATCTGTCTGCTTCTGTATCTGATTTAAACTAAAAGTTGTTTAAAAAAAATATATAAAATAATATTAATTAATAAATCATATACTGATCTAACCTCACTTTAGCTTAGGGGCTTGAGGTAGACTTAGAATATTAAGGAAATATAGCTTTAGCAAAGTAGTAGGCTCTTAGGCCCGTGTAAATTTAAAATAAAAATACTTCTAGTTAATAGTTAATCTTGAGTTAATAATTTAAATAACTTAAGCACTTTGGCAGATTGCACACAACAGCAATGCAGTTGTGCATAATTTTATTTTTTTGTCTTTTATTTATTTTTCCTTTTTTTATTTTTTAAAATCCTATTTTTCTTAATAAATGTATTTTCCCTGCCCCCCTAGTTTTAAACACTACACTACACACACAACACAACATTTAAAATGGATCCTCCTTTTGGGACTAAGGAGGGAGAAGCTCCATCTACCACCACCACCACAACCACCACCAGTTCTTCTACAATGTAGCCTTTGCGTCAGTCTACTTGACTAAGTAGGCCAAGCTCTCGCTTATCATTTGGGGAAGCATTGCTTGAAGGATCATCAACAGTGGCGTCGCTACAGGGGGGCAAGGGGGGGCAATTGCCCCCCTAGGTTATTCCTTGCCCCCCCTGTTGCCCCCCCACCGAATTTGTAACCACCCAGGACAGTCCCGCAATGGGACTTTAACCCCTTGACTGCTAACGACGGCATGGTGCCGTCGCTAGCAGTCCCAGTCAGGTGCTAACGACGGCACCATGCCGTCACTAGCACTATCTTACCTTGATGGAGGTCTGTGGACCTCCATCACCACCTACCCCGGCGATCTGCCCCTCACACAGAAGGGCATCACCGGGGCCACCCGATCTCCCTGGTGACGTCTCGCGCAATGACGCGATGACGTCACCGCGCAACTTTATTAACAACTGACAATTGTCAGTTAAAGAGGTATGGGGGCATGCTGCTTAGATGCCTGTATCTCAGGCATCTAAGCAGCTACATACCCCCAACATATACCATTGGAAAGGCAATCGCCTCACCTTTCCAATGGTATATGTAGCTGCTTAGATGCCTGAGATACAGGCATCTAAGCAGCATGCCCCCATACCTCTTTAACTGACAATTGTCAGTTGTTAATAAAGTTGCGCGGTGACGTCATCGCGTCATTGCGCGAGACGTCACCGGGGAGATCGGGTGGCCCCGGTGAATAAAAAATATTAAGTAAAAAAAATAAAAATGTAAAAAAATGATTTGGGGGTCTCTAAAGGCAGATAAAATTAAATTATTTAAACATAAAGTAGTTTAACTTAAAAAAAAAAAGTTTAAGTATTCTAGCTAAATGATCACTGTGGTAGCCAATGTTACCACAGCGATCATATAGCTATAAAAAGTCACATTCCCTTTTTAAAAATGGCCGATACTAATTTTTAATCCTATGATCCCTTTGATCATGGGGTTAAATTTAGCCAACGGTAGAGGGAGGCAATTTTTGAAATCCTGATGAACTGCAAATATTATTAAAATCTTTGCATTTTTACTGCAAAACTTATTTTTGCTGTAAAAGTGATTTTTTTTCTCCCTTTACCATCATTTCTTTGGGATTGTAAGGGGAAAGAATGGTGTGTGCTTCTGTGAGTGAATGTATTTAAAGTATGGTGTGTGCTTCTGCGAGTGAATGGAGATATGAAAGGCGTGTGAATGATCAGTAATTAGGGTTGAAGCCTTGACGTGGCATTACTGCTCACGTAGGAAGTTAAATTATGGCACAAAAAGTACACATTTGCAAAAACGACATCCCTTGGCGCATCAAATGAGGGGCTGCATGTGTTTCTAGTACAAACCTGGAGTGCGCAAGACACAAATGAACATGTCGCTATGGTTAGATAAAACATATTTTCTAGCCAAAGCGACATATTCCATCATTATTTGTGCACTTATGTCCTAGAAATACATGTAGCCCCTCATTTGAAGCTCCAAGGGGCGTAGTTTCTTAAAATGGATGATTTGTCTGAATGAGGGAGGGCATGAGTTAATGTGTTTGTGTGTATCATAGATATATAATTGTGGAAGGGCAAAGATGGCACTAGCAGGATGTTTGAGCCTTGGGGACCAAGATGGCACAGGCAGGGTATATATGGGACAAAGATGGCAAATCTTATGTGTGTTATCTGGGTGCTGGCCAGGTTCTATGTGGGCAGTGTGGTTGGGGTGTGCAACCTGTGATCTATCCCTGTAATTTAGGGGGTTTTAAATATACCTTTAATGCCGTGTTTTTATGCAAATTCCAATTGATCTGTACCTGCAAAGCTTGGTTTGTGTGTTCTTCTGTAGATCCATATCTGGTATGCTATGTTTCCATACATTATTTATGTATACCTGCAAATACAGGGTTTGTATGTCTTGTTCAGTTGATTAATACCTGCAACGCTCTTTCCATGTATTGATTTAATCTATACCTGCAATGCTACATTTCATATATTATTATTGTATACCTGCAAATACAGGATTTGTCTGATTCTGTTTATTTGATATATACCTTCAGTGCTGAGATCACAAGTGAATTTCAATTGATCTATACATGCAAAGCTGGTTTTGTATGTTAATGTGTTGATCTATACCTGCTATCGGCAGCAGGGTCTAATATTTATATATATATTTATATATATATATCGGCAGCAGGGACTAATATTAGGCCCTGAAATCATTTAGTGGAAAAGGTATTGTGTTGTTTAAAGGATTTCAAGGATTAGTCGTACTAAATTGTGGCTTCAGGCTTCCCATGTTGAATGATCAAGTATTGTATTGTCCAATAACAAAAGTATCATTCCATAGCACATTACTTTTGGCAATATATATATTGATGATGTCCTGATCAAAGTCTGTAATAAACAAGACTGAAACGTTGACTTAAAAACCGAAGTTGTTTGTGTGGTCATTTGCAAAGTCCCTGGAGTGCCGGTAATTATTTTTGGACTTTATATTATTTACTGCTGCAGTTATTTGGCACCGGGCAGAAATTTGGCATTTGGAGTGCAATTGTTAATTTTGGACTTTATATATATATGTGTGTGTGTGTGTGTGTGTGTGTGTGTGTGTGTGTGTTTTCAGTGGTATGATTTAATGGTGGAAATTATTAATGCCCCCCCAGTTTGACTGTGGTATCTTGTGTGCCCCCCCTATATATTGTTTCTAGAGTCGCCACTGATCATCAAGTAAAGTAAAGGAAAGGCACCAAAAGCAGGCAGTAGTAGTGCTGCTAGGCCCACAAGCCTAAAGCACCAGAAGCATGTTCAAAGTTAAAGGGTAGTACAACTAGTACTTCTACTAGCCCAGTGAGTAAAAAGAAGTGCCTTTTGCCCCAAGCAGCATCTTCCCCATCCATGAGCAGCATGCAAGGTACCAAGCAGAGCAAAATTAGCAGCAAGACGGAGAGGGGGTTTCCCAAACCAAAGCGATCTCATTCCTTCGCAGGGAAAACCACCACCTCTACTACCACTAGTGTTGCGCCTACTGTTCCCACCGGTACTGCCACGCCATGTCCTCCTAGCACCACCTCTAGCAAACCACCAAGTTCTTACAATATTTTTGTAAAGACAGTTAGAGAGAGGGCTACACATAGTGGAACTCCACCTAGCAAGGTACCAGAGGAGCCTGAGACTGAGAGGCCAAGTGCAGAGTTAGGGTCTGTTCTTCCTGCTCACACTACCACTAGTCATGATATCAATCTAAGCTCCAGCCTAGGAGGAACTCCATTTGATCTGGCTAATGAAGAACTTGACTATGAGCCAGAGGAAGTAGAGGAGATGAGTGGCATCAGCAGCAGTGCCACAAGCAGCACAACACAGCTGAGTGGAGCAGCTGTGTTTTGGGAAGAGGCACTTGGGAGTATAGTTGGACCATCTGACAGAGCTAGCAGGAGAAAGGAGAGTAGTGCTGCTGAAATGGTCAAACTTTACCTCTGTGAAGTTCCTTCTGCGCCTAATGTTGGTCCTCTTAGCTACTGGGATGAAAAGAAGAGTGTGTGGCCTGCCCTCTCATGGGTTGCGCAGCAGCTACTATAATGTCCACCAACCACTGTTCAAAGTGAGCGCGTGTTTTCTATGACTGGAAACATACTGAGTTCACAGCACTCACGCATGGCACCTCATCTGATGGAGCAGATTGCCTTTTTTAAATTCAATCTGCCCAAATTGGGGTACCCAGCTCTTAGCTTGGAAAGTTAATTTTCCCTAATGGTCAAGGTAGTTTCTCCCCCTGGTTGCACTTGTTTGCGGTGTGGCAACGTCTGCTTCTTCCGCCAGTGTAGCCAATTTACGCTAGGGCCTAGTGTCTGAGCTCTGAAAGTCCGCTCCCAAACGTCATGGACTGACAGTGTTTGGATGCCTTGCCCTGGGGTGAAACAGGTGAGTGGGTCGTCAATTGCCCACTCATTCACCTTTTTCCGTTTCCAATGCTGCTGGTGGTGTCCCTAATGGTAAGGGTAGTTTCTCCCCACTGACTGCCTCTGTTTGCGGTGTGGCAACACCTGCTACCTCTGCCGGAGTAGCCAGCTTACGCTAGGGCCTGTCTGAGCTCTGGAAGTCCGCTGCCAAACGTCTAGGATTGACAGTGTTTGGATGCTTTGCTCTGGGGTGAAACAGGCGAGTGGGTCGCCAATTGCCCACTCATTCACCTTTTCCATTTTTTCAATCATCTACTTTTTCTCAGCAAATCTTTCATTTCATTTTTTTCTGTCTGATGCACAACCAAACATAACACACACACATGTACAATTCACAAATCACAAGGACCTTTCCTCCTGTTATTTGCCCTGGCCTTCACTTCTACTCTCACTAGCCTACAATTAACGCTATAACTCACACTTCACCCTATAACCAAATTTTTACATCCACACACCTGCCGGGACAGTGCTGCTTTTTTCCAGTCCTGTCAAATTTAGCTAAACTAGGTATGCAAATGCAGGTAGGTAGCTACTAGGTAGCACTATAAACATTCAAAAAATATAATAAAGTAAATAATAAATAACTTTAAAAATATAATAAAATTAATTAACCCCCTATTTTTTTAACACCCATTAAAATTAAATTATTTAGACATCTTTAACCAAACCAGTGCACTGCTACTACTCTTAAACATAACCGTACATTAACCCTAAGCTATTTTTAGTTCTTGTCCCACATTTTTCCATCCGCATACCTGTCAACAGAGCCAACTTTTTCGGGACAGTCCTGCTTTTTTCGAGTCCTGTCCCGTAAAAGTTGGGTTGTTGGAAAGTATGCCATTGTAAATAGGTAGCAAATGTTAGGCATGTATTTAAAAGTGGTCTAAAATCGAATTAAAAATGTAAAATCCCTATTCCCCTTTTATTAAACATCTATGAATGTGTGTATGATAAATAAATAAATAAGTCCCGTTTCTCCCAGGCCAAGTCTCAGACAACTGCTGGGAGCAACTTAACCCTCAGTTTAAGGCAATGTGTATTGTGTATGTATATGTACACCTCGGATTGCACCATGAAGGAACGTGTGTGCGACTGTATAGGTCGTTTCGACAGGGGGCTCGCCTGCTATCAACGAATGAAGTGCATTCTGCAGTTCTGCAATCCATTCGTTAATGCCAGACAAGCCCCCTGCCGGCGACCAATAGAGTCGCACACACGTACCTTCATGGCGCCAAAGCATCTGCTGCTGCTGCTGCTGCTCCGATGTGTTTCTTAACCCCGTATTAACCCCTGCTAGGAAACTGGGAGAAAACGAAGATAAAACGAGCACGAAGAATGTCCACGAATATTCGCCCGAAGAGAAGACAGTCCCAGGTGAATATTCCCGGAATATGAAGATTTTTTTTTCTCCGAAGAGGAACACGAAAACGAAGACCCCCCTGACGCCCAAGTCTAGTTTCCATGGCTGAGCAGCTTCACACAAGCTGAAGATCACTATGCACACTGCCAACCACTGGCAAGAGTGATGTTGAGCACATCACCAATGGGGCTGTTTTTCAGGGTCTGTGCTAGCCCTTAGTTCCTGTGAGGGTTATGTTACTGCTATAACCCACATATGTTTTAGACCATTGTATGCATCCAACTTTGTGGCACCTGTTTGAAGAAGGCCATTTGTTGTTTCAGCATGGTTTGTCAAATTTATTGTGTTGGCACTCAAGTCACCTGCACTGAGCCCTAGTCTGCACAGAGCCCTGGCCCACTGAACACCTTTGGGATGAATTGGAACACCAATTGTGAGGCAACAGTACCTGACTTCACAAAAGTTCTTTTGGATTAATGGGCACAAATTCCCACGGATACACTCCAAAGTTCACGCAAACTCACAAAGGCGTATTACTAATATATACAGTAGAGTACTTACAGGGGTCACTGCTATCCCCCAGTACAGTGCCAGAGTTGTTTTCCTGCAGGGGAAGCAAGAAGCAAGTGTCTCTTCCCTTGCTTCTTGTTTCCCCTGCTGGAAAACAAGAAGCAAGGGAAGAGACACTTTGTAGGCAATTTGGCTAGCCACTGCCATCTGTAGGTTTAAATAGGCTGGTTATAAGAGAGATTGATAACCAACAAACCCATCCAAAATGTTTCTGTAACAATAGGTAATACAACTAATAGGGATAAATAATAAAAGGGAGCTGCAGCAATTTCACACTTGTTTTAGAACCATTAGTCACAATTGGAAGACAGCTAAGTTAATAATTCAGAAAAAAAACTAACAAAAAGAGGAATAAAACTAGATGTTGTTTCATCTGCAGAGAAAAAAAAATATAAAATTTAGAACAATAAGCCCATCACATTACATTACATTTATTTATAAAGCGCCGGCAGATTCCACAGTGCTGTTAAGTCAGTAGAACAATTTCACATACAAAAACGCATACAATAACAAACTGATGCAAAGGACAAGAGAGCCCCGCTCTTGCGAGCTTACAATCTAGTCGGTGGTTGAGGGGAAGTGAGATAATAGGAGAGGACTGCTTGAATGGGGATGAGTTGATCTGGGTTCATTGATGTGTCGAAGCTGTTGATTGTTCAGATGTCTTGATTATGATGGTTGGGAGTAATGGGAAGGAATATTGTATGCTTCCCTGAACAGGTGGGTTTTCAGAGGGGTTTTAAAAGTTGCATATGAGGCAGAAAGTCAGATGAAACGGGGAAGGGAATTCCACAGGAGGGTTCCGGCGTGGGTGAAATCCTGCTTTCTGTGGTGGTACTTGGTATGTCGTTTACTCCAGTTTAACTCCAGTGTAAGTCTTAGCTGTCCACATGGGAAGAGGCCACAGCAGCTACATTTTCAAGCAAGCTTGTTTCCAAGTGAGGCCTATGAATTTATAGGGCTGCCTCACAAGTGGTCAGAGAAGGTGACTGCATACAGGAGGCAGATGTTTCACACCTTGGCTAACAAATGTAATTAAGCTAGACTAGAGGGCACCAAACAGGGGTAACAGCAGGTAATGAGCGGTTCAGGTGAAAGGTATGAGTCATACCTGTAAGAGAGAAGTAAAATACATTAAATAATCACACAAATAACTTGGTGTCTAGCATGCAGCTTTTAAATAGCACTTTACATTATTACCCTTTAATTCTGTGTGCCCATAATACTTTTCATTTGCTGATTCAATGTCATATGGTACACAAGCTTAACAGCGTAATAATAATATTACTAGGTTGCAAAGGATGCACCGCTTCCCAACATTTTTTGATTAGAGAACTCTAAAATCTATAGTTTGTTTTCTTGTCATTTAACAACTCAGTCTATCAGCCATAAGCTGCATTTAACACATTCACTTGAAACATACGTAGCATTTTAAAGAGGATGCATGTATATATAGGCCATATAGGTCCTAAGGGATCACTTTTATTTATTAAAACAGAAGTGGGTAAAGCCAAAATAGTTGTGTGAAAATTGTAATGCGAAAAAAATATATTGTTTTTACCCTCTTTTGTTCCATACGTGTATATTTTTCCTGGATTCCTGCTGTGTTTTAATTACCTAAGGGTGGATTTATTTAATGTGATAATCCCTTGAGGGAATTACTAATATGTCAATTGGATGCTCAGGATCCTATCAACATCTGTTCCATTCAAGGAATTATTCAATGTATTTTTTAAGTCATCAGAGAACTGTATTTAGCTTAGCATGACATCATTTGTTACAATACAAATACAAACAGATTTCTACAAATGATCATGGCAATGTGGCAGTTTTGTTTCCTGGAGCAACAGGTATGTTAGAAGAAAAATATCAGTATACCGTATTTGCTCGATTATAAGACGACCCTGATTATAAGACGACCCCCCAAATCTTAATATTCATTTAGGAAAAAAAGAAAAAGCCTGAATATAAGACGACCCTATAGGAAAAAAGTTTTACCGGTAAATGTTAATTCATTTAAACACTTTTTTTAATAAAAGCTATGCTTGAGAAAAATATTTTGGTTTTATTTCCTTCTATTTTCCAACCTGCCCCCCAGTTATGCACATCTGCCCCAGAAGTGCCTTATACCCCCTATATGCCACTGTGCCCCATGATATGCCTTTTAACCCTCTAAATGCCACAGTGCCCCATAATATGCCTTTTAACCCTATATGCCACTGTGCCCCATGATATGCCTTTTAACCCTATATGCCACTTTGGCACTTAGAGGGTTAAAAGGCATATTATGGGGAAGAGTGGCATATAGGGAGGTTTAAGGCATTTCAGGAGGCAGAGTGGCATTAAAGGGGTTAAAAGGCATTTCACAGAGCACTCTGCCTCCAGAAATGCCTTACACCCCCCATTTCACACTCCCCCTCCCTCCTCCAAACTTACCGGTGCTTCTGAGTTGGGGGGAGCGCATAACACAGGAGGGTCCAGGTCCCCTGCATCTGAGCCCCAGGTGCTTAGTCCGGGCAGCATGTAGAGCTCCACGCGAATCGCGTAGAGCTCTACACGCTGCCCGGACTAAGCACCGGGGACTCAGAAGCACCGGTAAGTTGGAGGGGGCATAACACAGGAGGATGCAGGTCCCCTGCATCCTCCTGTGATATGCCCCCCCCCCTCCAACTTACTGGTGCTTCTGAGTCCCCAGTGCTTAGTCCGGGCAGCGTGTAGAGCTCTACGCGATTGTATCGTGTAGAGCTCTACGCGATTGTATCGTGTAGAGCTCTACGCGATTGTATCGTGTAGAGCTCTACGCGATTATATCGCGTAGAGCTCTACACGCAGCCCGGACTAAGCACCGGGGACTCAGAAGCACCGGTAAGTTGGGGGGGGCGGGGGGGTTAACACAGGAGGATCCAGGTCTGCATCGCTGCGGGGGATCTGGATCTAAGTCTCATAATCAGACCTATTTGAGGTCTGATTATAAGACGACCCTGATTATAAGACGAGGGGTATTTTTCAGAGCATTTGCTCTGGAAAAAACCTCGTCTTATAATCGAGCAAATACGGTATATCAGAAAAATATATCAATATATGAAAAAGCAACTTATGAATTTGTATGTTACGGTGTAAATTTCAGATTGTATAACAGACAGGTAATACATTTTTCATGAGCGTGTATTTAGATTTATTGTACATTTTGCTAATGAAGTACAACCACGTAATTAGTTATTTATTCAAGCCTTCATAGCAGATTTGTAAAAAATAAAAAATACCATTAGTTTACATGGCTTGTGTAATTATTTATGTAAGGTAAATGCTGTGTAACTTAAAGCTAAGGTTGTGTAACTTTCAAGCACTGGAGTATTAATGTATTATGTAATGAAGATTATTGTTCCTTTTTTGTTTTTTGCCGATTTGTTATCTTGTTGATTTCTTAGGAAAATCATACTCTATTTAGGAAATGTAAATTTATTTAAAAAACTAAGTATTCCCTAAACAAAAGCAAATAATAAAACCTATTTATATTACAAAATTCCTGCATGTTTAATGTATGACTACGTCCAACCTTAACCATGATTACATGTGTTAAAAAGGGTGCCAGGTAATCTATTGTGAGAAATGTCTATAGGCTATAATATTGGTCTTTTTATTTTGACTTCCAATACTGACCCACAAAAAATGGATTTACTGATGCACGCAGGACCAACCCTTTGTGAAGACTTTTGGACTAGCCTGGAAAGGCAGGAACACATTGTTGTCATGTAACATAATGGATGTGTAAGTGTGTTTAAGTGTGTAACAATATGGATGTGTGCTTGTGTGTGAGCAAATGTGTATGTCTACGTGTGTGTTAGTATAAGAGTGTATATGTGTGAACATGAATGTGTAAGTGTGTTAGCACAAATGTCCGTGTATAAGTGTGAGAGGGAGTGTGTGTTAGTAGGTGTGAGTGTGTTGAAAAAACAATTTTTTCAACTTCCAGCTTTGAAAGCTGTTGGTATGGAAACCGCAGCATGCAACATGTTATTATGATAATAATGCCCAGGTATAGATAAAATACCTGGGCATGTCTAGTTACCAAAAATATATATACTTATATGAGGTTAAACTGAATTGATAGAGTGATCTGTGAAAATCACAAGCTATAGTGCTGTCACAAACCGGGTAAACAGATCTGGTAGGAGCCCAGGTGCAGGGGATACCATGGGTTCTGTCTGTACCCCATGATGCATGATGACTTGGGGGTTGTTAGACAGGTGCAAGAAACAAACCACAGGCAGAATACAGTGATATGATCTGTATTGCAGATGATGATATAAAACAACAAATACAGGTGTTAAGTCTCTAGGCTGGAAGCCCTCTGGATGGGGAGCACGGCAGGGTATTTGAAGACACACTGTCCATATCAGACCAGCCGGGGCCGTCAGACAAGGTCTGGAGGTTATCTGACAGAACGATGGAGGGTGTAGGATTCCTAGGTGCTGTAGATTGGTTAACCCCCGAATTACCGGTCTGTGGACGAGACAGGGTATGCTCCTGCTTTGTGATGTTGCTGACGTCATGTGCAGGTTCCTGGGCATGGGGTTTCTCAATGTGGGTTGCGGACGGTTTGACTGGTTTGTGTGGACAATATGTTATCCTGTGGCCAGTCTCTCTGCAATAAAAGCACAGGTCATCCTATTGCCTTCTCTGTCTTTCCTCCTTGGTAAGCGGCTCTCGCTTGAAGCTCCTCTTAGCAGCCTTCTTACTTTTGGTCTCTGTCTTGGTCTTTTTGTCTTTATGGTCAGGTTCCAACACAGTTCTTACAGATATACATAACTGGAGCATGCATTCCACCAAAAACTGCAGGTATCCCAGCGGACTCCTTGAAATGGCCTTTGCATTCTGTCACAAACTGGGTAAACAGATCTGGTAGGAGTCCAGGTGCAGGGGATACCACTCTTAAATACATCATTATTGGTAAAAGTATTGCCTTGATGATTAAAAACCTCCCTTCCATTGTCAGCTTTCAGGTTTGCCATAATTCTATTTTGCGGTTTAATTTTTCCAAAACAATATCCCATGATTTCTTGCCATTATTTGCATTATTATAAACCACTCCCAGAATTTTAATACTGTCACTTTGGGTCTGGACAGAAGGTGTCTGACTTCCATCCCAATCATCAATAGTGAAACAGTCACATTTGTTAAGATTCAGCTTAAAACCAGAGGCACAAGTAAAATACTTCACCTGTACCCCCCCCCGGATAAACTTATCCTTTCGTAGAAGGGCTAAAAGGGGTTCAACGGCACAGACATAAAAATTTCGCTAAAAGACAACTTATATAAAAAGTTAATACGCTGAATAAAATCATCTGGGAATGCCATTTTCTTTAAAACCATAAAGAGATATTCATGAGATACACGATCAAAAGCTTTTTTAAAATCAAGAAATAAAATGGCCAGTTTTTGTTTACGGTCTTTCTGATACCAGATCAGATCACATATTACATTTAGGTGTTCCCAGATAGCACTTCCTGGGATACTACAGATGGGATCTGGGTGAATAACCTTATCTATGACAGCTTTTGTTCTATTAGCTAAAATCTTGGCCATAATTTTCAATAGGGTGATAGGCCTCCAGTTCTCCAATTTTGATCTATCACTCTTCTTAAAAATGAGCGTAATAATTCCTCTTCTCCAGGAAGAGGGTAACTCCTGGGCATTAAAAGCTTCTATAAAAATCTTAAAAAGATCGTCCCGTAAAAGTTACCAAAAACATGTATAAAATTCAATAGGGATTCCATCTGCTCCTGGGGACTTACCAGCAGAAAAGCTTTTAATTGCATCATGCAATTCGGTTACCGACAGCTTTCTGCTTAAACGCGCTTGATCATCAGATTTTAAAACATTAGTTATGGACCCCAGGGTATCAGTTAAAAAGGAACAATCTATGACTTTCTCATTAAAAAGGTTTTGGTAAAACGCTTGTGACATGTTTAAAATGCCCGCAATGGAGGACTGGCCTTCCATTTCTAAAATGAGGTCTCTCTTTTGAGATGTTTGTTAAAAGAGGCGAGAGCACTTCTCCCCTTCCTCCAAGTGCTTTACAAAGAACTTCTCCCCGGCACTAAAAATAATTTCTTTACCTTTAAAATCTAAAACCTTTTTAATCTCCTTCTTTAAATTAAAAATCAGTTTGTAAGTATTGCTTACACCAGCCTCTTTCAACTTAAAAAGAGTTTGCAAACGCTCATTAAGATCTTTAAAAACTTGTTTGCTCTCTTTTTTCCTCCTCTTGCCAGCAACAATAAAAAAGTTCTTAATCTTGGACTTGATGGTTTCCCACCAATCCAAAAAATTCTGACTTGGGTCTTTCTGGCGCCACCATCGCCCATATGAGACCTTAAAATTACCGTATTTGCTCGATTATAAGACGACCCCCCAAAATCTAAATATTAATTTATGAAAAAAAGAAAAAGCCTGAATATAAGACGACCCTATAGGAAAAAAGTTTTACCAGTAAATGTTAATTCATGTAAACTATGTGAACAATTTTTTTTTTAATAAAAGCTATGATTGAGAAAAATATTTTGTTTTTATGTCCTTTTTTTAACCTGCCCCCCTCCCAGTTATGTACATCTGCCCCCTAGCTTACCAATCTGCCTCCAAAATTGCCTTATACCCCTATATGCCACTCTAGCATTTAGGGGGTTAAAAAGCATATTATGGGGCAGAGTGGTATATAGGGAGGTATAAGGCATTTCAGGAGGCAGAGTGGCGTATAGAGGGTTAAAAGGCATTTCTGGACGCAGAGTGGCATTAAGGGGGTTAAAAGGCATTTCACAGAGCACTCTGCCTCCAGAAATGCCTTATGCCCCCCATTTAACACCTCTTCCCTCCTCCAAACTTACCGGAGCTTCTGAGTCCCCGGTGCTTAGTCCAGGCAGCGTGTAGAGCTCTACGCGATTCGCGTAGACAACTTCCGCTGCAGTCGGGAGGAGGTGAGATTAGCGGCAGGGGTTGTCCTCGTCCATCGCGCAGACCTTCCCCGGCTGTCAGAGATCACGGGGAACTCTGATCTCTGACAGCCGGGGAAGGCATGCGCAATGGACGCAGACAACCCCCGCTGCTAACCGCATCTCCTCCCGGCTGCAGCGGAAGTTGTGTATGTGAATCGCGCACAGCTCTACACGCTGCCCGTTGCTTAGTCTGGGCAGCGTGTAGAGTGCGACGCGAATTGAGTAGAGCTCTACACGCTGCCCGGACTAAGCACCGGGGACTCAGAAGTACCGGTAAGTTGGGGGGGTAGAGACAGGAGGATCCAGGTCCCCTGCATCGCTGCGGGGGATCTGGATCTTAGCCTCATAGTCAGACTTAGTTGAGGTCTGATTATAAGACGAGGGGTATTTTTCAGAGCATTTGCTCTGGAAAAAACCTCACCTTATAATCAAGCAAATACGGTATTATGGATTTGTTCGTCCTCTAGTAATAATACATTGAGTTTCCACAGACCATTCCTAGTTTTGGATTCATTAAGAATTAAAAAGCTAGTTTTTAAAAGCTTATGTCTGAGAACAAATCTTCTAAAAACATGTCCTGGAGATTAAAACCAGTAGAGGACAACCTAAAATTAATGCAGGAGCTGACCTGGCCATTAGACCATGTATATCCAGGGTCAGATGGTTTTAAATGCCTCCACGTATCTTTCAATTTAAAATCAATGATAAAATTCCTAAGCTGGCGAGAAGTTTTATCTACCCTCTGGTTCTCACCCCCTCCACTTCTATACAATCACCTCCAACTATTAGAGGGGAAGAAGCTGTGGCAAAGAAGGAGATATGCTCTAAAAATCCTTTCATTCTTAACTGATGAAGCATATACATTCATAAGACGCACATTAAAACCTTTAAAAACAACATCACTTAAAATTGCTCTCCCGGAGCAATGTCAATAATAGAATTTAAAAACCACGTTTGTTCTCAGAGTCTCCCACAGGAATGCGACTCTTATGGCTGGTAGAAGGACCTGCACAGAGATTTAAAAACACATTGGGATCTGCAGGACCCACCACTGGGGAGGGATCCATTGGACCCAAAACAGCCTTTTCCTTCATCTGATCACGTGAGATTACAGGTGCTAGTGCAACAGCGCAGCAGGATCATCCAGTGGCGGCATCACCATTACAGGCTCCTTCGGGTCAGCTGTAGAGGAGGGCTTACTTGGACCTGGATTTAATTTCCCAGGCCGTCCAGCAGCCATATCTTCCCAGGACCGCCGGGGCTTACTAGGACAGTCCTTATATACAAGGTCAGGCTTTCCACATCCGTTGCATAGCTTTGACTTGTCACAGCTAGCGGTGAGGTGGCCCCATTCTCCACAGTTCCTGCATAGGGGCCTAGGGTCGGCTGTGCAGGTCGCCTGAGTGTGCCCATAGCCTCTTCATCTCCTGCAGGAATGGCATGCCAGGGTAGAAACAGTATCTCCTGTTGCTACCGATGGAGAAACTCTGGGGGGGGCACTATTCCACCGACGCCTTCCTTGTGTTCTTTTAACTGCACAAGGAACCTCCTCTTACCGTTCCAAATCCCCATCTCATTCTGTATCTTCTGTGGGTTAGATACTTTGGTACAATAGGGAAATAGCCAGGCTGTTATAGCTTTATCAAACACATATGGATTGTACATGTGAACAGTAAGAGGGATTTCCTCACCGTCATACAGCAACGTGAAGCGGAGTCCATCCAATCGAGGGTCATCTTTCTTCCCTCTGAGGCTCTTGTAGATGTTATGACAGGCACCGATGTTAGTAGTGTTACTACATATGTACCTTTCACTTGGTCTTGCAGGCAGTAGATGTCTTTAAGATCCAGCCCAAGTGTTTTAATTAGCACCTCCTCTACGACATACTTTGTTCCTTTTCCTCCTTCTCTCTCTCTCAGGAACTTCAATCTTTATCGAATTTTGTAGTCTTCTGTCCTTAACAGACGCAAAGTTGATAGTTGCAGGCATTTTCCCCTTCACCAAAGCAATAAATTACGCCTTAAGGTAAGGCAGCCTGCTGCCTTAAATGTCTGTTTACACAATCAGGGCCCAAACGCACAGTAAAGCAATAGGTTGCTGACACTATAATGCAAAGGCACGTACAGGGCCAGAGCAAAACAGTCCACAGACTTCAATGCAAAGGCCCTGACTGAAGGGCTGGGCAGGTTTAAATAGGCAGGCTTGATCCAGGTAACAGGGTTCAGCTGAACATGATGATTAGGTCTGGGTGCTTCAGAGTGAGACAGACTGCCACTAGTGGTTACAGAAGGAAATGTGCAGCACAAAAATGTGAGTATTTCAGGCAGCGAAGGGTGGAACATGGCAGGTGCGTGTTACAGTTTTAACCCCATACTACATCAGGAAAATGGCCTATCTATGCATGTGCTCAGGGGATAATGGGGAATTTTTGTGTTTAGTACTTGAACATTCTGGACAAGCAATCTACTGCTATACTGGAATGAGTTTGTGAAAAATGGGGAAAAAATTCCACAAAGTTTTAAATAGATTGGCAATAGAATGGTTGCATAAAAGGTGACACGTGCCCCAGGGCAAATATTTTGGATTACCAACTTTCCAAAAAATATATACTTTTATATATATCACACTATTAAGGCACAGCGTAGGTAAAGACACCGATATCAGGTAGGACCGAGCTAAGGGTTCAAAGTCAGACAAACCGAGGTCAGGGAACCAGAGAACAGGAACATCGTAGAACAAGCCGAGGTCAGGATACCAGAAATCAGGAGTAACGAATGAACAAGCCGGATCAGCAACAGGAAACCAAACAGAAACGCGTATCGAGGAATAGGCACGACCATCAGAAGGCAAAGTCTGAGGGTTTCTGAGTCTCTTAAATAGGTAGAAGGGTTTTGGCACCAATTTTGAGTTTCCCGCCAAATTTACAAAAGTCCTGTTACGTCACTTCCGCCCTGCGGCCATCCTGAGTGTGATGTGTACATAACCTCCCTATATAAGGCGAGGTAATCTCCGCCGGTGCCAGTACAGGGTGTGAAGAGGACTGCGTCTGGATGGAGGAACCAGACCTGTCTCCCACTTGCGGCAGCTGCTGTGTGGAGGCGGGGAGTCTGCCCCTTCTTCGCAGCCGCTGAGGCTGCTGTGGAGCAAAGGCAGGGGGTCTCCCCCTTCTCCGCAGTGACTGAGACTGCTGTATAGCGTAGGCAGGGGGTCTCCTCCTCCACAGTGGCTGAGGCTGCTGTGTAGAGGTGGGAGGTCTCAACCTTCTTCGCAGCAGCTGAGGCTGCTGTGTGATGGCAGAGGGTCTCCCCTTCTTCACAGCGGCTGAGGCTGCCGTGAGTTGGACCCGGGTGGTCTCCCCCTTCTCCCGAGGTATGTAACAACAGCATACCAAACTTGAAATACTTCTTGTTTAATATTTGTATATATTGTGTTTTCAAAACATATTATGTTTTCAAGACAATAGCCCTACTTTTCCCAAAAAAAGATATATAATTTGTGGGGGTACACTAAATCAGTAAGTAGGAAATCACTGTTGAACAAAGACATAGCATGAAATACTAAAAATGCCTTGTACCTTAATCCTGTGTTCCTTGAAGGGTTAAGGTAATCTGGAGGCATGCTAAGGCCCCACAGGGAGTTCATGTTCATTGAGGGCCAATGCCCCACAGCAGGAATGTCTCTACATCAATGGGCAACTCACCATATGTTAGTATGGGAATTTAAAAATGTGGGCATCACTTAAAAGAAGCCCTGCAAGCGTATGCTTATTCTGATGTTTAGTTGGCATTGGTCCAAAACATGTATGCCATACTGTATAATTTTAGATTCCCTAATATGTATTAGAGTCCATTGTTTTTTTGTTTTTTTTACCGGCCAAAATTAATTTTTAATTAAATGTTAACGTAGTAATTATTAAACTTATGGAACACTTATGCTTACCAAAATCTTACTAAATAAGGTTTGTTGCCAATTAGACCTGCACACTTAAGACAGGGTACTTAATGGTTAAATGCTTCATATCATCCTACACAAGGGAATGTGTTCATGCACCCCCCCCCCTAGGATCATGGATTCTGCATGCTGACTGCACTCACTTTAATAGTAGAATAATGTTACAGGCCATTGTGTCCAGCCAGAGGTTACAGTGTCCCCTTTCCAATTTCTTCAGTTTCTGCATATTTGTTACATTTAAGATTATCAAACACAGATAACCTATGTAAACACAAAATTCAGTTTTTAAATAATTTCATGTGTAGAGGGGAAAACAATCAACCCTACCTGGCCCTATGTGAAAAAATATGGCTTAGAATCAATCAAGGGAGCAGGAGGTCTGTTAAAACCTCCGATCCTGCTCCCTCGCGATGCACACCAGCAACTGTTGCCGCTTGTCGGGATTTGATGGCATATCCTGGTGCACAACACTGAAGCCGCGTCCACCGCCTTCTGCGCCCACCACACCGGAAGGAGACAGAATAAAAAGAGCCTAGAGAAAGAATAAAAAGAGGAGGAGTGGAGGAGGGAAAATCAACTTCAGCAGAAAAAGTGACGGTGACAGAGTAAAGGTAGGAGACATTCAGAGAGAGAATGAGAGAGTGAGAAAGCATTCGTAAGTGTGTGCGAGTGATGGTAGGTAAGCTGTACTAATGTCAATCTCTTGTTCAGTGTATAGTAGTGGTATTTATGCTGTACCACTATCAGTGCCTGGCTCAGTAAGTAGTGATGGGAGCTATGCTCTAAAGTAGATGATAACTCCCATCACTATATACTGAGCCAGACTTTACAATATATGAATGTCTATAGCGTCAGCAGATTCCATAGAGCTGCTACAATCAGTCAGTAAAATTAAAAACCACATAAACTGACACAAAAGGAGAAGAGGGCTCTGCTCTTGCAAGCTTACAATCTAGTTGACGGTGGTACAACATAACTCCTACCACTATACAGGCGTACCACTCTCAATGTACTGTACCACCATCAATGTCTGCTGTACCACTGTCAATGCCTGTCTCAGTATATAGTGATATGTGTTATGCTGTACTACTGTAAATGTCTGGCTCAATATATATTTGATAGCAGTTATGCTGTACCACCGTCAATGTCTGGCTTAATGTATATAGGATGTTATAGGAGTAACTGTCTTCCCGGCTTAATGTATATAGGACGTTATAGGAGGAGCTGTCTTCCCGGTGCCAAATACCCTAGGTCTACACATCAATTAAAAAGAACCTGTCTTTCAAAGTGAAGTAGGCTGAGAGGTCTCAAAAAGCAGTACACGATGCTGAGATCTTAAGAAATTCAAGAATGGATTAGTAATTGACATATATCATTTTGGAAAGGGTTACTGTCAGGGAACTGGGTCCATACTGATGACTGTAATGACCGAGAGCGCGCAAAGATTGTGTTCAGTAGTTATTGTGCAGTAGCGGAGATGGACAGGGCCTGGTGTAGGGCGACTGCACTCTCTAGGGTGTTGAGCTCCTAGGATTGTGTGGCCACATACCAGGGCCCTGACATAGCAGCGGATGTTGTCCAGAACAAAGCAGAACTTGGAGATATCCTGCAGGCACCCTGGAGCAGGCATGAGATATAGCTCTCCAGACGAATGTGCAGGATGCTGCAGGCTGGGAGTAGGGAAGCTAAGCAGAAAAACAACAGAAACATAGCAAGGAAGGAGGACAGAGCAAGGAACAGGGATACCTGGTACAGAACACAACTAAGAGCAGGGAACAAGGAAAGGAACACAAACAATTGAGTGAGGAGCCGGAATCCCCAGACGCTTCTCATTAAGCAAGGATAGGATATCTTAACTGGGACATGGGGAAAGGAGAGAGGAACCAGAATCCTCAGATGATACAGGGAAAAGAGGGCAAAGGTACATACGAGACAAACACACATGAATACAGGAACTAGGCTAGGACTATAAGATAACAAATGGAGATTCCGTCACATCATATGGCCATAGTATGCTTAGCCCACCACTATGCCAAAGTACTCCAATATTCGGTGGGTCGTAACACTAAACCCTGCCTACTGAAATACAAATAAGCTAAAACTAAACATTGAACCTAAACACAGAACCAAGAAGGACATACCTTTAGACTGCAGACTGAGACAAACATACACAACCGGGCGGGGCACACCTTATCAAGGAAACATAGATGAAGCACAGAGCAAAACCGGAATCAAAGGAATCAGAAGCACAGAACAGAGCATATGGAAATCCAGGAATGGATTACAGCAAAGGGGAAACTCTAGTGAGATGGGGGGGGACTCTAGCGAGATGGGGGAAACAAGAGAGAAGCAGCTCCACAGGCTGAATGCAGCCTGACAGATACAAAGCAATTTCTAAGGCCCCGGGACTCCAGTGAACCACAGTGGAGCCATTGTCAACAAATGGAGAGAACTTGGAACAATGATGAACCTTCCTAGGAGTGGCCAGCCTACCAAAAGCACATTGACGACACAACCAGGTCACACAACAGCCCAGACTAACATGTAAACAACCACAGGCCTCACTTGTTTCAGTTAAGGTCAGTGTTTACAATTCTACAACAAGAAATAGACTGTGCAAAAATGGCATTCGTAGGAGAGTTGCAAGGCAAAAACCACTGCTGACCAAAAAGAAAACAAAGGAACTTTCGGAAGACAGTTTATGCTGGAAACCCCTCCAATGTAGCTGAATTAAAACAATTCTGCCAATAAGAGTGGCCAAAATTCCTTCACAGTAATGTAAGACTCACTGCCAGTTACCACAAGAGTTTGATTGCAGTTATTGCCGCCAAGAGTGGCACAACCAATTTTTAGAGTTGGGTCTTATATTAAAATTAGGAAAGGCAGCAAGTATTTTTTCACAGCACTGTATTTTCTATTTTATGCACACAAATAAATGTTTTTATATATACTTAATCAAAAATTTCATGTAACAAATGAAAAAGTAAGATATGTCTTAGAACATCTTTTTTTGCCATCAGATTCAGCTGAACAAACATGAAAATGTCATACTCAAGCATTTTGTGATATAATTACATTCGAAGAGAATTATTTGATTCATTACTTGACATACTTCCTGGCTGCATGCTGATTAGTAGAGTATAAGCGTCTGTTTATCATGAAACTTTAATTGGGTCTTGAATAATGAAAAATGTGACTGCTTCAAATTATATTCTCAAAGATCGCGGATATTATGTTCTCTTGCTGTAAATTTAAAAACAGCTACAGTCATAATGGAATGATGGTTTAGGATACCAGTTGGTGAAAACAAAAATGATAATTGCTCTGTTTTTGTATTTTATTTTCCAATAAAGAAGCATTTATTGACTTCTAAGCTGCTTTCAATCACAAACTGACAGATACTACATTTGCTTATGTGTTTAACAATCATCATTGTTTGTGAAAAGTTTTGGAAGCTGATAGTTAAACAGCTGCTTTGATCTTAACAAATTTGATCTACTAAAAAAGTTGCCATTTCAAGTGCTAAACGTAACAAATAGAACAAGTAAACAGAAAAGAAAGATTCAGCAGCTATTTTTTATAGAACAAACCAAAAAGCAGAGATGTGTCCAGGATAACATGGCTGATACTGCAACCCTAGGTTGGGTGTAACCACTCTCTGCCAACCCAACCTCATTCCTAAGTATTGTCATTAGCCAAAATTCCTACATGTGGTATGATTACCGCTGCGTGTCTCCCAGCATTTACATTGTAAACTTTAGTTTCATGAATACATTGAAAAGGTCATAAAGTATGTATTTAGAAAAACAGCAAGTCATTATTTTGAAATAGTAACAGTAATGTTAATCGAATAACAACAATTACTTTTCCTATGAGAGAGGTTTAACTGATGGTAATTATAAGTTCATTTGAGCAGTGTCACAACTTACCATTGTACTGGGGTTCCTGTTCCCCTGATCTCTGGCTGACCCGGATGTCTCATTTTTGACTGCCTATATTAACTGAGGACTTTGTTATTGTTGCCCTTGGTTGGTGTAAAACTCTTGTATCATTCCTGAATTGCTTTGATCGTTTATTCTTTTTTGACCTGGCTTGTCTTAACTCTGTCTACGGTTTTGTGATTTAGCTTCACGATGGAGATATTTTGGTTCTGACATGGCTATGTTCTGACTTCGGCTTTTTCCAACGATTCATCGCCAGTTTTATGTCTCACTTCCGCTGCTCCTTCAATACCCTGCTCAAGGAGGACCTACCTACTGAAGGTAGTGTTACATGCAGGGACTTCCTTACCTTTTGTTTCTGAAAGTTTTGACACACTACTTTGTATGTCCTGTTTTCCCATTTTACAGCGCTGTGGCACATGAGCTATATAAAAGAGATGCACCGAAATTAAAATTCTGGACCGGAACTGAAAATTCAGGATTCACTTGGCCGAAACCGAAAATGACCACACTTTTATTAAAAGTAAGTAACACACCAAAATGGGACCAAAAAATGCAATAACAATATTAATATATATATATATATATATATATATATATATATATGATTGTTAACAGCAATCACACTGCTATCATGCCCAGGCAACCAGTACATGCTAGAACCTGGGCATGATAGGAGTGTGATTTCAATAACAATATTACTTTTATGATTGTTGTTAGCAGCAATCACACTCCTACCATGCAAAGTCAGCCAGTACATGCTGGAATCTAGATATGCCTGGGCATGATAGGAGTGTGATTGCTGTTATATATAGTTATTGCATTTTTTGTCCAATTTTGGTGTGTTACTTACTTTTAATAAAAATGGTTAACAGACCAAAAAAAAAATCAACAACAATAATATATATATATATATTATGTCTAACAGCAACCACACTCCTATCATGCCCAGGCAGCCAGCACATGCTGGAACCTGGGCATGATAGGAGTGTGATTACAGGCTCCCTATGCCACACACACTCATTAATTTACAGATACTCATTCATTCCCTTAATCACAAATACTTGCTCATACACCCTCCCCCACCCTCTCATCTGAACTGCAGATCTCTCACTCGCAGACTACTGCAGGGGCCCTGCTGCTTCGCCTCGAACAACTTCCCAGGCCATGCCCCCAGAGGAAGAAGGAACAGAGCAGAGTCACGTGATATGCATTCACGTGAATCCGCTGGGTTCCTGTTTTTCCTGGCAGAGATGCTGCTCACACACTTTGACCAATGCGCAGGTAAGCAGCCCAGCCCCTGCGGACGATAATTTTCGGCCGTTTTCGGCTTTTTGACAATAATGCCATATATATCAGTGCATCCCTAATATAAATCAATGAATAATTAATAGTAAAGGAGATTATCATTAACAATGACAGTTGAACTATTTACACTTTACACAAGGATCAATGACATTTCCTTAGTGCTAGTATTAGTTAAATCCTAATAGAGCTTTAATATTAAATGTTGCATATTTACTTACATGGTGCTACTTCCTATTATTAGATGCCCAGGTAATCGATATATTCAGTAAGGAGCACTAGGTATTTGTGCATGTGGGCACTATTAACCCCTTAAGGACAATGGGCGGTCCCTAAACCCATTGAAAACAATGCATTCTGAGTCTGTACATGTACAGGCTTTGTCATTAAGGGGTTAAAAAATAGAACCCATACCACTTAACATAAAATGACCTTTAAACTTGGTATGTAATTAGCACTCAATAGACAATTGTGTCCTTAAATTACACTTAACTAAAAAGCCTAACAAATAAATGCCAAGAGCATCCGGGGGCATCCTGACCCCGGCTCTCCCCACTACTCCGTGTACTTCTGGCATCCTGACCCTGGCTATCCATACCGACTTCATGTACCTCTGGCTTCCTGACCCCGGCTATCTCAACGGCTCCTGTGTATCTCCGGCATCCCGACCCTGGTCTACTAAACAGCTTCGTTCTGACCACCCGTGCTTACAGCTACACTGCCAAGCGCCCTGTTACCCTCACCAGGCCCCTTGTGCGTGTTCTGTTCTGAGCAAGTGTGTTCTATTCCTGCATTCCGGATTCCTCCTGGTAAGACGAACCTCACAGGTCCCTTCCGACCTGGACTACTGCAGTCCATGTCGGAAGGGCCCTTTCTAAATTATTTTTAGCTGGTATAAGGAGACAAGAAGAAGGGGTTGCAGGGTCACTGTAGTTATGCCAGTGAATGGGACTTGTTGCTTGTGAAGTTAAGTTGCCCTGGGCAATTTTTGCATGGCACTGTGATAGGATGCACCCTTTGCAATAAGTCACTTCATTCTGACTGGATATTACATTGTCAACTGTAAGAGGTATTATTTGAAAGTGGAAGCAATAATGGCAGCCCAAAAACTGCGGCAGGGGCCTCACATCACCAAGTGCAATGCCCCAAGCATAGGCTCAAGTGGTGTAAAGGACACCGCCACTGGACTCTAAAGCAGTAGAAACATGTTCTTTGGAGTGACAAAACACTTTTGGTTTTGGTAGTCTGATGGGCGAATCTGATGGGCTAGTCTGTGTCTGTCAGATTCCAGGAGAATGTTACCTGCCTGACTGCATTGCACCAACTGTAAAGTTTAGTGTAGGAGGTATAATGGGGCTGTCTTTCAGTGGGGTTGTGCTTGGCCCTTTACTGATAGTGAAGGGAAATCTAAGTGCTTCAGCATACTAAGACATTTTGTACATTTGGACGAGTTTGGGGTGGAAAAACCAGGCTGTCTCCCACAGAGCCCTGACCTCAACACTATCGAATACCATTGCTATGAATTGGAACGGATATTGTGAGACAGGCCTTCTTGTCCAATACCAGTGCTTGAAATCACAAATGCTCTTTTGGATGAATAGGCAAATATGCCCACAGAAACTCCAAACTCTTGTGGAAATCCTTCCCAGAAGAGTGGAAGCTGTTATAGGGTGGACCAACTACATATTAATGCCTATGTATTTAGAATGCAATGTCATAAATGTCCCATTTGCTAAAATGGTCAGGTGTCCCAATACTTGTCCATATAGTGTATATGAGACTGGCGTCTAAGTTATTAGTGAGTTTTATTTTAGTGTCAGATCACTTAACTGCCCTATTAATTAACTTACAAATATGGTTACAAAAACAGAAAGCCTAGTGAGACTAGACCTGGTTGGTCAACAAAATAGAAACAAAAGAAAATCACCACCTATGTGTTTATCTTCAGGACAGCTGAAATCCATCTCCCTTATTAACCCCTTAAGGACAATAGGGGTTATTACTCGTAGTATATTGTGGGACAATGGCTATTTTAACATTTTTCGGTGTTCCTGTTTAGCTGTGATTTTCTTCTTTCTCATTTCATGCTCCCACACATATTATATATTGTTTTTTTCAGGACAAACAGGGCTTTCTTTAGATACCATTAATTTTATCATATCATCTAATTTACTATAAAAAAAATGATAAAATATGGGGATTTTTTGTTAAAAAATTACTTTTTCTCACTTTTTAAACAAAAAACTTTTACTCATCTGCAAAAACGAATGAAAAAACCTGCTAAATAGATTCTACTATTTGTCCTGAGTTTAGAAATACCCAATGTTTTTATGTTTTTTTGCTTTTTTCTGCACGTTATGGGGCAATAAGTACAGGTAGCGTTTTGCTATTTCAAAACCTTTTTTTCCAAATCTGGTAATTCTTCCCCCCATGTGCCATTTCGGGTATCTTTGAAGCCGGCCAATGCAATTTACCCCATCAAGTCATATTTTTTTAAAAACTAGACACCCCAAGGTATTTCACATGCTGGTAATTTAACCCTTTCCATGCACTAATTTTACCACCAGCCTTTGTGAAACTTTATGGTAGTAAATTTTTTTGTATTTTTTTCACACACGTTGTACTTCAGGTATAAATTTATCGCTCCTGGTATATGTCCCTGTCAAACAACACCCCAATATGTGTTCAGTAACATCTCCTGAGCGCAGTGATACCCCACATGCATGGGTTTGTTGGGTTATTTGGGAGGTAAAAGGCCGCCTTTGTGAGGTGTGTATTTTTTGGCCATTTAGACATCTGATCCTACTGCCCCCATGTCCCATATTTGGGACACCTTTGAACCCGGCCAATTCAATTTATCCCATCCACTCATGCATTTTTTAATACGAGACACCCTATGGGCATTTGTAATGCCAATATTTTAACTCTTTCCATGCTGGAAAGATAAAGAATTTTAGGACTTGCTTATTAATTTTTATATTTTTTTTGGTGACAGTGGGGATTTTTATATGTTACCATATTATTTTTATTTTTTTAAACATTTTTTAAAAATTTTTTAAAAATTTTTTTAAATTTTTTTTTTTTACTAATCACTCATTAGTGAGCTGGGCTCCATTGACCTTGCATGGTTGGATGCAGTACCTGCATTCAACCTGCAGGAGGAGCTCGAGAGTTCACAAGAGGGTCTGGATAGACCCTCTGAACTCAGATCTATTGTTGATGCCATCCTGTGAATGACGGCAACGTCATTTACAGGATGGCACTTGTGGTTGCTCTTCGGAGCAATCACAAGGTGATCGGGGTAGGGGGGTAGTGTTACTGACATGCCTCAATATCGAGGCATGTCAGTAACACCATTTATGCTTAGGAAGCGATTCAGATCGCTTCCTAAGCTGTTTTAGCCGGGCGCCGCCGCGATCTTTCATGATCGGTGCGGCGGCGGCCATTTTTCTTCCGGGGAGGGCTGCCGAGGGCTGCCCTCCCCGGATCCACGGTCAGCCTCACTTGGGAGGCTTCCGTGGATGCTGCAAAGCCGCCGATCGCGGCGAAAACGCCGCGATCGCGGCGATGCAGCTATTTAACGGCAGCCCGTACATGTACATGGTACTGACATATAAGGCCATCCACAATACTGCTCCTCCGTACATTTCTGACCTCATTAGCAAATACTCTCCTACTCGATCCCTACGTTCCTCCCATGGGCTAAGGCTCTCCTCCTCACTCATCACCTCTTCCTTTTCCCGTCTACAAGATTTCACTCGAGCTGCCCCATATCTCTGGAATCTGCTCCCAAGGAACCTTCAGAATTCACCCTCCCTCCCGACATTCAAGAAACATCTAAAAACCCACTTCTTCAGAGAAGCATACCATCTTAGCTGCTAGAACATCCTTGTCATTGATACCCCCACAATACCTCTCACCCTTTCTCTATGCCTTATGTTTATCACCCCATTTTCCCTCTAGATTGTAAGCTTGCGAGCAGGGCTCTCTCCACCAAATGTATCGGTTTGTCTTAGTCTGTCAATTCTTGTCTTGTCATATCCCTTGAATTTATGTATTGTATTAAGCGCTGCGTAAACTGTTGGCGCTATATAAATAAAAGATAATAATAATAATAATTGTCGTTAACCCGTTGCACGGCAACCCCGTACATGTACGTGGATTGTCGTTAAGGGGTTAATCAGTGTCTGACCTCCACACTTTGCTGAGTAGTTGAAGATGACACATCATTTCTGCCTAAGCAGAAGGTCACATACTGTTGAGTGTTTTTCCAAACAATATTATCACTTAAAAGGACACTCCACTCATCATATGCACTTTAATGCATATGACAGCTACATGGCCCCTTTAAATTGTCATGCTGTCCCTTATGGGAGTACTTTCCTGCCCCTGGTAGGCTGCTTTAAGAAAGTCAGGCAATGGAGAGAGGGGGCTGCATCTTCTGCTCCAGGTAAGTGCTTTAATTTTATTTATTTTTTTTCTTTGCTTTAGAAGAATGCATATTAAATTGCTCACAGAGCACCCTCATATGCGTTTTTCTAAAAAGGCTTCAGGGATATTAAACTGTCCTTTTTAGACAGTTAAGTCTAACCAATCGGTATTAATATATTTTTAAACTTAGTCTTAATGCTCACTGATCTACATTAAATAAAGTAACATTAAATAATACTTTCTAGTATTTACGCTATATGAATGAAAATGTAAATAACATATGTTGGAGTCTTCATATACTATAATTGTAGATGGATTCTATGTTTCTCATCTAAGAAAAACACAAAATTCTCCCAGACATATGTTTCTTCTTCTAAATACCATGACTGAAAGATAATTTAGATGAAACATTGAAAAGTGAATCAATTTTAAATACATGCTCAAATTATTTTAGCTCTGCCATCATACATTCTTCATAATGAACTCACACGGTTACTGATCCATCTCCTTTTATCATAAGTACCTACTTAATTTCCATTCTCATTATTCAAAGCCTAAAATGTAAAGCATGCAAATAGCCATTTTATTGATAGATTCCTTGGTATCTAATAATCATGATTGTATATGGCGTTGAGAAACTGTAAAATATAAATGGAGTTATGCATTATTCACAGTATCGATATTTAATGCATGAGGTGTATATTTAATGAGTTTAAAATTATTTATATAATTGTCTTTTTGAGAGACTGTATTTCATGTCATGTCTTCTAGGCAAATCACTCTGTAATACATTTTAACAGTTTCATATAAAAGGCATTTTTCAAAACTAAATAGTTAAAAAAAATAGGTATACTTTGAATGAAAAAATATTTATTTCCTCAATGAATGAAGTTTTTCTCATAAGCATCCTCACATTTTAGAGATGTTTCATCCTACTGGCAATTAAAAAATTAATCCAAATCATCTGTAATCTAGTAGTCATAGGATAGAATTGAGTTAAAGTACTGCTTATTACATTTGCACTAATATTAGGCTTACTTCAGCCAGAGTTTTATACCTACTCATCATCAGCTTATTTTATTAGTGCAATTTTAAAAGTCAATGCTAGATGCAAACTGGTCATAATGATAAAAAGTTACTAAAGTAGACTAAAATTGACCTCCCCCGGGTTAGCCCCCCCATATTAAGAATTTTTACAAAAGATCATTGCATTTGTTAGATCTTTGTTAGATCAGGTTTGATCAACTGTTTTTTTTGTTAGATCTACTCTAAAATAGGCAATATTAACAATCTTTTTCAGGGGGGCTAACCCGTAGCCAGCCCCCCCTCAACAAAAATTTCAACAAAATGTTACTGATAATAGCTCTGCGTTAGATCAGGTTTGATCAGACAAAAATGTTTGTTAGATCTAGTCTAATTACTGAGATATTGCATATTTAATGAGGGGGGGCTGGCCCCCCTCAACTGAAATTTGGATTTTTTTTAATGGATTTTGGTAGATATTCGTTAGATCAGGTTAGATGAACAGTTTTTTGTTAGATCTATCACGCAGGAGGCGGTATTCACAATCCTATTTTGTGTGCGGGGGATGGGTATACATATAGGCTGGCCCCCCCTCAACTGAAATTTGGAAATTTCAGTATGGATTTTGGTAGATATTCGTTAGATCCGGTTAGATCAACAGTTTTTTTTGTATACCCACCCCGGCACACAAAATAGGATTGTGAATACCGCCTCCTGCGTGATAGATCTAACGAAAAAAACAGTTGATCTAACCGGATCTAATGAATATCTACCAAAATCCATAAAAAAAAAATCAAAATTTCAGTTGGGGGGGGCCAGCCCATATGTATACCCACCCCCGTCACACAAAATAGGATTGTGAATACCGTCTCCTGGGTGATAGATCTAATGAAAAAAACAGTTGATCTAACCGGATCTAACGAATATCTATCAAAATTCATTTTAAAAAATCCAAATTTCAGTTGAGGGGGGGCCAACTCGTATGTATACCCATCCCCCGCACACAAAATAGGATTGTGAATACCGCCTCCTGTGTGATAGATCTAACAAAAAAAAACTGTTGATCTAAGCGGATCTAACGAATATCTACCAAAATCCATAAAAAAAAATCCAAATTTCAGTTGAGGGGGGCCAGCCCATATGTATACCCATCCCCCGCACACAAAATAGGATTGTGAATACCGCCTCCTGCGTGATAGATCTAACAAAAAAACTGTTGATCTAACAAATATCTACCAAAATCCATTAAAAAAAATCCAAATTTCAGTTGAGGGGGGCCAGCCCCCTCATTAAATATGCAATATCTCAGTAATAAGACTAGATCTAACAAAAATTTTGTCTGATCAAACCTGATCTAACGCAGAGTTATCATAATCAGTAACATTTTGTTGAAATTTTTGTTGAGGGGGGGCTGGCTACGGGTTAGCCCCCCTGAAAAAGATTGTTAATATTGCCTATTTTAGAGTAGATCTAACAAAAAAAAAGTTGATCAAACCTGATCTAACAAAGATCTAACAAATGCAATGATCTATTGTAAAAATTCTTAATATGGGGGGGCTAACCCGGGGGAGGTCTAAAATTGAAACTCTCAAGGCCAGTGTTTTACAAACGCATTGCAGATTTAAAAGGAAAAATAAATTGTGAAGGCTGAAATCTGGTGCAATTTTTAGTATTGTGCAAGATTCCATGTTTTATTATCAAGAGTCTTTATTATACCGATTTATGATATCCCCGCCCCCCACCCAAATATCTGAAAGATTGCAGATATTTGCATGGGTCCTTAGAAACTAAAAGGCACACTTTTGCAATGTTTTGATCATAAATATTATATGCCTTTTCTGAAGCACTGTTATTTCACTTACTCTCACACAGCATATTAACCCCTTCATTCCCCTATGGACGTACCGGTACGTCCAAAAAACGCATCCCAAGAATCCCCATATGGACGTACCGCTGCACGGAAGATCAGGCTGTCTTTACAGACCCTGCAGGGGATATCCTGTCCTCCGATGAGGCACAGATGCTGTGATCTCTATGCAAGTCTGTGGGGACTTGCATAGAGTTCACAGTGTGATCGGTATGGAAAACCTATATAAATTAGGTATTTCTGAACTCAGGACACCTGAATCGATAAACTTGGAGGGGATTTTCCATCACTTTACCTAATTTTGTGAGGATTCAGAGTCAAAATCTATAAAAGAATTAGTTTTTTTTTTTCTAATTTTCGCTAGTTTTTACTAAATTTCTTATTCTAAATTTTCAGCTAATCATCCAACTATGGTATCAAAAGAAAGCTCTATCTCTCCTTGAAAAAACAATATATAGTTTACATGGGTACACTATTCACAGGAAAAGAGAATAATCGCTGTACCGACATAACACAAAAATGGCAAAATTGCTCCAGGACTTGAGGTACCAAAAAACCCTGGGATTGACGGGGTTAAAACTGTTTTGTGCCATTCAAAAACCTTGATGTATTCACAAAAGCCCTGAAGTTTCCCACTGCAATACAAGCAGATAAAGGGATACATATTAAAGTTACCACTATGTACTAATTAAACATACATATACAGTACTATATACAGTATATATATATATATATTTATATATACCACTACCGCCTCCAGCGACACCTTTAGCAGGACTGTAGTGCCGTCCCTTTACCCGTCTTATTGTTGGAGGACTAGCTGTCTAGCTGTAATGTATAACTAATGTCTAAAATGTAAATGTCTAAAACAGTATTTCAATAACTGAAACACTCTGAGTGCACGTACACAGTCCAATGCAACATTTTTTCACCAATATTTATAAATGATTTGTTTTGTGTTGTCCAAAAATTAAAGGTTTTGCCAGAAAGTTCCCAGGTATGACCGTGGGGCTGGATGTGCGTATCTGCCAGCGTTTACCCAGTGCCCTACTACTAGTGCTGCTGCTGCTGCCTTCTCTCAACTTTTGGAGATGATATCATTCTGCTGGATGTATGTATCCACTTTAGGGCTGCAACTAACGATTATTGTCATAATCAATTAGTTAGCCGATTATTTTTTTTGATTAATCGGATAAAAACCTGCCCCCCCCCCAGTTATGCACATTTGAGCCCAGGCTTGCCACACTGCTTCCCAGATATGCCACTTTGCCCTCTCCACATATGCCTTAAATACCCTATATGCCTTATACCCCCTGATATGCCTTATAGCCCCGATATGCCATAGTGCTCTCATAGAGTTGCAGACTCATTCACAGTTTCGTTCACAGCGCACTGACACAATACTTTTATAAATACAGGATTAATCTTCACTGCCCCCAGGATTTAGATTCCCCTTAGTTTGCACCCCTTTACCTCTAACTGCACCTTAAGTTAACCTTATTAAATTAACTAAATTAACTCTAAGTCCTCAGCATTAAATTAACCCTAAAGAACCCAATAAACATAACTGCCCCTAAATTAACTCTTAAGACCCCATTAACCATAACTGACCCTACACAGTTACTTCCGTGCAAGGTATGCAAGGAATCTTGCCTCAGTGATTTATAACAAGCTTTTGGGTTATGATAAACCTAAACTGAACATGACAGGCACTTAACATGAGGTAAAATGATCCTGGTTCAGGCTCCTACTGTCCTACATAACTTCTAGGCTTTGTTTATACCTAGGTCACACAATTATTTGCAACTACATTTTAAACACTTTTATTTTGCAATGCCATGTCCATGCATGCAAAAATACCAATGTCTTAATAACCCACATTTACAAATTGTTTCTGACACTCAGTCTGAAGGGGACTACAGTGCCTAACCTGTCCTATATAGAAACAACAGTAGGTGCACTCTTCTTTACTTTGTAATAAATATAAGTTGATGTCAGCATGCATTTGTTATATTCAAACAATTTATTTATATATATATATATACACATACATATATATACACACACATACATATGTATATATATATACATATAAACATACATACCCTCACCTAATCATTAACGAACTATTCCTAATTCTCACCATATAACTGTCAAAAAACCCAAAATAGTCCCTCAAACACAATAAAAGACAAATAGAAAAAAGCTTGGGTAAAAAGCCACAATATAGATCACAGGAAGACACACGATCACATCACAGGATCCTTATGTAATGTTAAGAATAGTCGACATTTTGATTTCCATTTTGCTAAAGCATATACAATCAGCATTTGTGTGTGTACATATATCTATATCTATATGCTATTTAAACGACATAAAATGATATGTAGTGTGCGTCTTTAGGAACAGCAAGGTTTATTTTATACAGGTGTGCAGCTTACATTGTTATATAATTAATAAGCAGTCTTGACCACTGTCGCAAGTACATAAATGCTTTAGGGAAGGCTTACTGTCTGATCACTTATCTGCCCTACCCACTAATGTACACACAATTGTAGCCATTTTGCAGACGGCCTTTTCAGCACATCATCACTAAATGGAAGTTAAAAAAAACCAAACAAAAACATTTCTCTCTGGCAGCCGTCCCCCTCTGATGTGCACGCAGTTTACGTGCAGCTCAAAGACCATTATTGACCTGCATCTTCCTCCCCCTCAGCCGACATCTGCCTGACTGCTCAGCTATTCGCTGCGTGCATTTAACCCTGTGTTACGCACTTACAGCATGCCAAGGACTAAGGCATTCTTTGCGCCTGTGGCCCATGTGACGTCACTAACAACACGATAGGGTATGAGCAGAAATCTGTGGACGTGCAGGGCTGTAGAACGAGCTTTTTCCCCTCCTCCCAATTCAGCTATTTAAATAGATGTTGACAACACGTGGAACACGTCAGGCCTGGCTTGTCCTCAAGAGCCTTTTGCTTTCAAGAGAAGAGGAGAGAGGGAAGTGTGCAAAAAAAAAAAAAAAAACGTTTGTGCAATTGAGGTTCTTTGCACAAAACAAATCTGCTATCTCTTTAACTCTTATTATTCAAGGTTGTTTTTCTAGTTCTTTCTGGAAGTGAGCAATAATAACAATGCACTGAGTTTATGCAGGAGCTGGATGATTTGTTTCCTGCCTTTACATAATAGTGTCCATGTGTTCTGTTTTGTTGTGCACATCAATAGGAATGAGGAGCTTCTGGTTTCTCATTGGCACCATTAGCTACATGTATCAGGATGGCACAGGGTATAATTCAGTTTTGTTTTTTCTTGCATGTATTTCACGAGTCAGTTTTAACCCCTTCAGTCCCAGGGGTTTTTGATACCTCAAGTCCTGGAGCAATTTTGCTATTTTTGTAGTATGCAGGTTCAGAGATTATTCCACTTTCCTGCGAATAGTGTACCCATGTAAACAATATATTGTTTTTTTCAAGGAGAGATAGAGCTTTCTTTTGATACCATAGTTGGATGATTAGCTGAAAATTTAGAATGAGAAATTTATTAAAAACTTCCCTCTGAATCCTCACACAATTAGGTAAAGTGATGGAAAATCCCCTCCAAGTTTATCAATTCAGGTGTCCTGATTTCAGAAATGCCTAATTTATATAGATTTTCCATACTTTCCCAGCACCAGGGAACATACTATAAGGTGTACATTTTTTGTAGAATTTTTAAGCTTATGCCTTAACGGGTTTGGGGGTTGTGAACGGGGGCAGGAGGGGTATACTGGGTAGATGTTATGCTAGGGCAGTGATGGCGAACGTTTTTGGGCCAGAGTGCCCATTTTTGTGCATCAAAACAAGTTGCAGACCTCAACGTGCCAACACTGCATATTAAACATGGAGAGGACGTTTTTTCGGTACAAAATGACTATACACAACAGTATGCATCAATATAGCATATTAATAGAAAGAGATTATTTTAGGAAAGGCAGTGGGACCCAGGGGACATTTCAGAGGACTGTGGGAAACAAGAGATGCAAACTATTGAGCTTAAATAATAACAAAAGAGAATTAAGTATTAGCTCTTTCCAATATCTGCGGTGGGAGCGGGAGGCGTCCGTCTTCCTGTGGTGCACGCTTCACAGCTGAGCGCCGGAACAGCAATCACATTCCTATCATGCCCAGGCATATCCAGATTCCAGGATGTACTCGCAGACTTGGCATGATAGGAGTATGATTGTCCTATCTACCCCTTCTCACTCCCTTCTGCCCTATCTACCCCTTCTCCCTATCTACCCCCTTTCCCCTGTCTCACTCCCTTCTCCCTATATACCCCCTCCTAACTATCTACCCTCTCCCTCTTTGAAGTTCACTTACCTTTCAGGAGTTCTGCGGTGGGGGTGCAAGGCCTCTGCCTCCCAGATCTGCCACTGTATGGAACAGTACAGAGTGATGGGAGTTATGATGTACTTTTAGAGCATAATTAGATCATGAAAAAGACATTGGAAATGGTACAGCATAACACCCATCACTCCCACACACTTACCAATCCACACATATATCAATCCACACACATACTCATCCACACACATACACCAAACCACACATATATACTAATCCACACATATACACCAATCCACACATATATACTAATCCACACATATATACCAATCCACACATATATACCAAACCACACATATATATACTAATCCACACATATATACCAAACCACACATATATATACTAATCCACACATATATACCAATCCACACATATATACCAATCCACACATATACACCAATCCACACATATACACCAATCCACACATATACACCAATCCACACATATATACTAATCCACACATATATACCAAACCACACATATATACCAAACCACACATATATACCAATCCACACATATATACTAATCCACACATATATACTAATCCACACATATACACCAATCCACACATATACACCAATCCACACATATATACACCAATCCACACATATATACACCAATCCACACATATACACCAATCCACACATATACACCAAACCACACATATATACTAATCCACACATATACCAATCCACGCATATATACTAATCCACACATATACCCATCCACACATATATACTAATCCACACACATACCAATCCACTCTCACTTAATGCTTTCCTACCTTTCCTTTCTTCTTTCAGCTTCTTTTCCTCCTCTTCGCTCCTCTTCTTCAGTTCTTCTGTCTTCTCTGTCTTCTTCCGGGTCAGAGGGCACGGACAGCGGTGGGCGCGGCTTCAGTGCTGTGCGCAGGGATCTGACAACAAACCCCGGCGCACAGCAGCTGTTGCCGCGCGGATCACAAGGGAGCGGTATCGGAGGTCTTTAACAGACCTCCGGCTCCCTTGAGTGATTTTAAGCCGGGTTCAACCCGATAGTTATATCATTATAGTTAATTGTGGGTGGTATTAAGGGTGGCTATTTTTATTTTTATCACTATTTCTGGTCTAGGCCAGACAGATAGTGAATTTTAACCCTTTTACCACCAGAACCAAGTCACGCGCACGCTTGGAGATGTCCCCCGCCGGCCCCGCAAGACACCCGGGAGTCTGCTCCGGTAAGTCGGGGGTGGGCAGAGGTAAAACGCATCGTGCGGACCGTGGGAAGTGCTGGCAGGGGCAGCTGTCTGAGCGTATCGGGAAGTAGGATGCAGGTCCCCTGCACCGCTGCGGGGGATCTGTATCCTAACCCCGCTGCCTGCCCGGCGCCCGGGACTGCATGTCCCTGGCGTCGGGCGCTAGACCCCGAATATAGGCCGCACCCCCACTTTAAAGACTTAAAGTGGGGGAAAAAAGTGCGGCCTATATTCGAGCCAATACGGTAATTGTAAGTGGTATTATTGGAAAGTGGAATCATTTAGGAACAGCAGCAACTCGAAGCGGAAGACTATGTGGATTCACCTAGTGCTGAGGCCTGTAACCCTTATCTTGGCGAGTAAACGGCTCTCTCTGATTCCTGTGTACCGACCTTGGCTTTGACCCCGGACTCCGCTACCTTCTGTCTTCTGGACCTTGGCTTCTAAGTGCCTCTTGCTGGTTCCTGTGTTCTGCATTCTGGGTTCCTCAGTACCTGCCCACCTCACCCCTGACATAATAACTGAGCCTATATGGAGCCCGCAGGACTATGCCATTGCAGCCCTGACCCAACAGATGACAACTATGAACCAGTCTCTTCAAGAGATGCAGGCAAGCCAGAATCAACTTAGACAAGAGGTGCATTTGCTACAGCTGCAACAACACACACCGTCTGAGCCAGCTGCAACCCCTCCTGCGCCTGCACTGAAGGTGGCCTCGGCTCTCGAGCAGCAGGTTCCCTTCCCGGAAAGATTCTCTGGTGACCGCAAGAAGTATCGCACCTTTATTACGTCCTGCCTGATTCTGTTTAACTTGAAGCCAAGGATCTATGCACCCGACTGCGTGAAGGTCCATACCGTTATTTCCCTCCTCTCTGACGAACCCCAAATGTGGGCGCATCATCTTCTCCACAGTCACAGTCCACTCCTGGATTCCTGGTCCTCCTTTCGCCAGGCGCTCTATAAGGATCCCTACAGAGCATCTTCTGCTACTGCTACCCTAAGATCCCTGAAACAAGGGAGACGGCCGGTGGAAGAATATATCATGGAGTTTAGATGCCTGGCTCTTGAGTCTTCATGGAATGAGTCGGCCCTAGTGCTTACTAGGGGCCATGATCTAATTTTGAGTAAGTCGCCAACTTTCCTTGCCGGAGCCCTACGGACAGAAAAACTGTTACTTTACCATTCAAGTGAGTAGCTTTCTGTAATTTTCTCTTTTTTATTTTATCTGTTTGGTGTAAATCTGTTTATCATCTTTCTTTTTTGTGTGGACTGTGACTATTTTTTGTTTATAATAAATATTCCTTTATTAAGTTCTGCCTTTGTCTGGTAAAGACTCGCGTTACCTGATGAGACCATTTTATTGGTAATTTTAAATCACACAATTATTGTGTTAAAGTATATTGTTAGGGTTTTATAGTCTAATTCGCTTGGGGGACCAAGGCACCCCATTTAAAAATTGTCTGGGTGGTGGCAGCGTTATTTTGATATTAGTTATATCATTATAGTTAATTGTGGGTGGTATTAAGGGTGGCTATTTTTATTTTTATCACTATTTCTGGTCTAGGGCAGACAGATAGGGAATTTTAACCCTTTTACCACCAGAACCAAGTCACGCGCACGCTTGGAGTAGGGTTTAGGTTTAGGAGGTACTGCGCTGTAGCGGAGTTGGACAGGGCCTGGTGCAGGGCCACTGCACTCTCCCAAGTGGGCATCTAGGGTTGTGCAGCCGCATACTAGGGCCCTGAAATAGCAACTGGTGTCGTCCAGAACAAAGCAAAACTTGGTTATATCCTGCAGGCATGAGAGATAGCACTAGCATAATGTGCAGACTGGGAGTAGGGAGTAGGGAAGCTAAGCAGGGTAACAACAGAAACATAGCAAGCAAGGGGGACAGAGCAAGGATCAGAGAGACCGAGCAAGAAACATAGCCAGACAAGACATACATGATACAGGATACAACAAAGGACAGGGAACAAGGAACACAAGGGATGGAGTGAGGAGCTGAGATCCTCAGATGCTTCTCCTTTAAGCAAGGATAGGATATCTTAACTGGGACATGGGGAGAGGACAGAGGAACCGAAATCCTCAGATGATTTAGGGAAAAGAGGGCAAAGGCACATAAAAGACTAACACAAATAAATACAGGACTAGCCTAGGACTATATGATAACATGGGTGGGGCACACCTTATAAAGGAAACAGGAGCTAAAGCTAAGAGCAGAACTGGAATCAAAGAATCAGTACAGGACAGGGCATAAGGAAATCCAGGAATGGATTACAGCAAAGGGGATCTCTAGTGAGACAGGGGAACACTAGCGAGACAGGAGAACTCTAGAGAGAAGCAGCTCTGCAGCCTGGATGGAGCCTGACACTGCTGCAACCAGAAGACAGCTATATGCCTCACCCACACCACCACCTCTCCTCAAGAGATTCCAATACAGTATATTTTAAGGATGTCTTCGAGAAAAAGGGGGCTGAAAAACTTCCCCCTTCTAGACCCTACGATTGCCCCATTGAACTTAACCCCGGAGCAGCCATAATGTTTGGCCGGATTTATCCATTATCAGAACCAGAACTTGCCGCGTTAAAAGAATATGTTGACGGCAGTCTCACCAAGGGGTTTATTCATCCCTGGACCTCCCCAGAAGGAACAGGAATTTTCTTTGTTCAGAAGAAGGATGGGGGATTATGACCTGCATTGATTACCGGGAACAAAACAATATCACAGTAAAAAACAGATATTCTCTACCACATATACCGGAGTTTCTTGAACAAGTATTGGTCGGCCAAGATCTTCACTAAATCTGGTGAGGATTCGGAAGATCTGGAAGACAGCGTTCAGATGTCGTTATGGCCATTTTGAATACTTAGTGATGCCATTTGGACTTTGCAACACTCTTGCCACCTTCCAACATTTTATTAACGTATTCCGTGATATCCTGGATCGCTTAGTCATCGTGTACCTGGATGACATCCTAGTGTTTTCTTCATCCATAGAGCTACACCGGGAGCATGTGTGCCAAGTACTCTCCAGGTTATGACTGAACAGACTGTACGCCAAGCTGGGGAAATTTGTGTTTGAATCTCAAACCATCAAATTTTGGGGTATATTCTATTCCCAACTGGCCACCACCTACAGATCGAAAGGGAGTACAAAGATTCGTAGGGTTCGTCAACTATTACCGGAAGTTCATCAGAGATTTCTCACCGCCATAGGTGCTGTCTTGTCACAAAGACAGGAATCAGACAGTCATCTCCATCCGGCGGCCTACTTTTCCGAAAGGAACTATTGCGTAAGAGAATGGGAGCTATTAGCCATCAAACTAGCTCTAGAGGGCTCACTGTATCCATTTACCGTTTATACCGACCATAAGAACTTGGAGTACCTACGGTCAGCTAAACACTTGCAACCCCGATTGGCGAGATGGGCCTTGTTCTTTACACGTTTTCCAGCTACACCTAACTTACCGGCCTGTGTCTCGTAACATGAATGATGACTCACTATCCTGTATGTACACTTTCTCACCTGTAATCCCTTCGAAACAGGACACTGCTATCACCTACACACTTCATCGCACTTACCCGCACCATTTGGGATTCCGTCCGCAAATACTCCACGCATCGCCTCCCCAGACATTTCTGGCCTACGAAGACGTCACAGGCTCTACTACCATCATGACCGTGTCTATGTCCCTCCAGAGGTTCACCTGCAGATCCTACAAGTCTTCCACGACTCACCTATTGCTGGGCATGGAGGAATCACACAGACCAAAGACTTAATTCAGCGGTCGTTCTGGTGGCCAGCTCTAAAGAAAGACATGCAAACATTTGTCTCTTCTTGCTCTACATGTGCTCGTGCCAAGGAGTCGCCCAAATGACCTGCGGGTTTATTGCAACCTCTTCAATAAATTTCTGATATTTATTGTTGGATACATTTCTTAACCAGCCCAATTCTTTCTCTGTATTTATTTGATAAAGGATTTAGGTCATTAAAGTATTTTCGGAAAAGGAGAGGGATGATTTCCAATTGCGCGCAATAATAATTTTAGATGCTACCAAGCAATGGATAGCAAAATCTTCCACATCCTTAGAAAAATGATTTAAATTAAAATGTAATAATGTAAGTTCTGGTTTCTTAGTCAGATTTTCCTGATATTTGATGGAAATTTTCAAAAGCTCATTGCTATAGATCTTGCACCAGTATATAATTCCACAATATATGTAGGAAGGAACCGTCTTTCGAACCGCATCTCCAACATGCAACAATTGGGCATGTAATTTGGGTACATTTTTGCTAGTCTATTGGGGAATAGATACCATCTGTTAGCTAATTTATATTGATTTTCCACAATATTAAGACAATGTATTGTCTTATTCACACGTATCAGGGATCTTTCCCAATTATCTGTCTCAATCTTAATTCTTAGTACCTTTTCCCATGAATCAATTGCTTTAATTGGGGGATTGTAAATCAAGGAGATAAGTCTCTTTGAGCTTCTCAATATCTTTTCTCATAACAAAAGTATTTGATAATAAATTCTTAATCTCAAAATTACTCTTATATAACGCTTCATTCAAGAAGCTCTTAATTCGCAGATAGTTAAATATCTCTCTGCTGGGTAAGTGCCATCTTGTGCTATATTTGGGAATGGGAGTACTTTACCTTCCTTTAGTATTTGGTAGATAAACTGGTTTCCTGGTTTATACCAATACTTTAAAGAAATATTCAGAATGTTATCTTCTCAACTACTTAATCTGCATGTGTCTAAGATTTTATTTTAAAGTCCTAGCGCCTTTTTAATTGTGTGCCATGTCAGTATTGTCTGACCCATTATTAAGTTCTTATTTATCAAATTTGTTTGACTTATTTTATTGCTATTAAACCAAATAAAATATTCTAAATTCCAGATTCCAGAGTATATCATGGATCTATAAAAAAAATACTGGGTTTTGAAGTTTATAAATATGAACCACCATATTGGCTTGATAAATCTGATTTATTAAAGGATAACTTAATCCTCCCTTGGATGTTTTTTTAGCCAATATATTGGCACTAATTCTAGGTCTCTTTCCTCTCCAGACAAATGCAGAAAAGCTCATCTGAATCATCTCGAGCGAAGATTTGGGCCGGCAAGTCTTGTTATGTTTCTTGCCTGGTCTCCATGTCCCTTACATACTAAAAAGATATTCCCATTTGGGGATTATATATGAGTTTAATATATTCATTTTGTCCCACCACGATGTCTCTGTTGATCTCCAGTCTTTTAATGACTTATTAGCCTGTTTTAACATAAACATAAACTTCCATCAAATTGTAAGGTGAACCTGCAATTATCAGTCCTAAATACCGTATTTGCTCGATTATAAGACGACCCCCCAAAATCTGAATATTAACTTAGGAAAAAAAGAAAAAGCCTGAATATAAGACGACCCTAAAGGAAAAAAGTTTTACCAGTAAATGTTAATTCATGTAAACTATTTTTTTTAATAAAAGCTATGATTGAGAAAAATATTTTTTTTTTGTTTTTATTTCTTGTATTTTCCAACCTGTCCCCCAGTTACGCACATCTGCCCCCAGGCTTGCCACTCCAATATGGCACTGTGGCCCATGATATGTCTTTTAACCCTCTATATGCCACTGTGCCCCATGGTATGCCTTTTGACCCCCTATGTGCCACTCTGCCTCCAGAAATGCCTTATACCCCTATATCCCATTCTGGCATTTAGGGGGTTAAAATGCATATTATGGGGCAGAGTGGCATATAGGGAGGTATAAGGCATTCCAGGAGGCAGAGTGGCATTAAGGGAGTTAAAAGGCATTATATAGAGCACTCTGCCTCCAGAAATGCCTTATACCCCTATATGCCACTCTGGCATTTAGGGGGTTAAAAGGCATATTATGGGGCAGAGTGGCATATAGGGAGGTATAAGGCATTTCAGGAGGCAGAGTGCACTATTAAATGCCCCCTTAACGCCACTCTGCCTCCTGAAATGCCTTATACCTCCCTATATGCCACTCTGCCCCATAATATGCCTTTTAACCCCCTAAGTGCCAGAGTGGCATATAGGGGTGTAAGGCATTCCAGAAATGCCCTACCTATATACACACACACACACACACACACTTACTTACCGGTGCTTCCAATTTCCTGCTGTATTGCCGGGGCAGCGGGTTGACGTCTCATTCCGCGGCAGCCGGAAGGAGGTGGAGTTGGCAGCGGGGGTTTGTATGCGTCCGTCGCAAATACCTTCCCCGGCTGTCAGAGATCAGGAACTCTGGAACTCTGATGTCTGACAGTCGGGGAAGGTATTTGCGACGGACGCATACAAACCCCCGCTGCCAACTTCACCTCCGGAAGCACCGGTAAGTGGGGGGGGGGCGACGACAGGAGGATCCAGGTCCCCTGCAGCGGTGCGGGGGATCTGGATCTTAGTCTCCTAATCAGACCTCTATTTGAGGTCTGATTAGAAGACGACCCCGATTATAAGACGAGGGGTATTTTTCAGAGCATTTGCTCTGAAAAAAACCTTGTCTTATAATCGAGCAAATACGGTAATTAAATTGTTGTTTTGTCCAAATAAAAGAGTATTTTTGTTCTAGTTCTTTTATCATTGGGTCTTTTAAGTTAGTCATTAATGCGGTAGATTTATCAATATTAAGTTTATAATTTGAAACAAGACTATACTTATCAATTTCAAAGGGGAGACAGAGGACAACCCTGTCTGGTACCTTCTTTAAATTAAACTATTGAGAACATATGTTAGGACCAACTGTTCTGGCTGTAGAATAAAGCGCTTTTATGGCATCATTAAACCAACCTTACAGGCCGAAAGCATTCAAAACGGCTCTCAAATATTTCCAACTGACCCTATCAAACGCTTTTTCGGCGTCTAATGATATAGTCAGTAGGGGCGTTTGTTCTTCCTCGAGAGGTCTAAGATATTTATTAGGTGTCTAACATTATTACTGGAGGGTCTCTCTGGGACAAAACCCACTTGATCTGAGTGGATTACATGTGGAATAACTACTTTGAGCCTTTCAGCTAATGTGGAAGCATAGATTTTCATATCAACGTTAATGAGAGAGATAGGTCTATAATTTCTTTAGAGTCTTTATCTGGTTTTAGGATTGGAATAATGTTTGTGTTTAATAGCTCGCTAGGAATGGATGTTGCTGAAACTATATCATTGAATGTGTCCATTAATCTGTTTGAAATAATATGTTTAAATATTTTATAAAATGCGTTTCCAAACCCATCTGGGCCAGGTGTTTTAGCAGCCTCTAATCTATCTATGGCTCTCTCTATTTCAATCTTCCTAAAAGGTAACTTTAGCATTTCTCTTTGCTTAACAGTTATTTGAGGAATAATCATTTTGTCCAAATAATTAATTATATTTGCTTCTGAAGAGGAATCAGGCAAATTATATAGATTAGAATAAAAGGTATTAAAGGCATTGCCAATATCTTCCAGAGAGGTGTATATATTTTTGGCTTCTAAAATTTTATCAACCCTGTTATTGGAGTGCTTCTTTTTTAATTTATTTGTTAATATTTTATTGGCCATATTGCTTCTAAAATATGTTTTTATTATAAGCTTTTTATAGTGTTATTTATCTTATCTTCAAGTTTCTTATTAATCTTTGATTGTAATTCTGCTAGTAATTTTATATTAGTTTCTGTCAGAAACTGGGTCCATACAGACGACTGTAATGACCCAGGGCGCCCAAAGATGTAGTGCAGAAGTTATTGTGCAGTAGCGGAGCCACAGGACAGGGCTTGATGCAGTGTGACTGCACTCTCCCAGTTGGGCATCTAGGGTTGTACAGCCACATACCAGCGCCCTGACATAGCAGCTGATGTTAACCAGAACTTGGAGATATCCTGCAGGCACCCTGGAACAGGCATGAGACGTAGCACTAGACTCATGTGCGTGATGCTGTAGGCTGGGAGTATGGAAGCTAAGCAGAGTAATAGCTGAAACATAGCGAGCAAGGGACAGGGAGACCAGGCAAGAAACATAACAAGACAAGATATATATAATACAGTTTACCACAGAGAACAAGACAAGGAATACTCAAGATCTGACATGAACAGGACAGGACGCCCCTCTACCTGGGATTCAGGACAGGACACCACTCTACCGGGGATTCAGGACAGGACACCCCTCTACCGGGGATTCAGGTTACATCACAGACTGACACACATAAATACAGGAACTAGCCTAGGACTATTGGAGATTCCGTCACATCTTATGGCCATAGAATGCTTAGCCCACCACTACGCCAAAGTACTCCAATGAGGGTGGGTCCTAACGCTAAAATCCTGCCTACAGAGGTACTAAACAAACCAAACATGAAATCCAAACACATAGCAATGAGACTGCAGACTGAGACAAACATAACGGGTGGGGCACACCTATAAAGGAAACAGAGCAGAACTAGAAGCAAGGAATGGAAGACCAGAACAGAGCATAAGGAAATCCAGGAATGGATTGAAGCAAAACAGGGAAACAAAAGAGAAGCAGCTCCGCAGCCTGGATGAGGCCTGACAGTTTCAGAGGGGTACCTTTTATTTATAATTATTAATATATAACTCATTTAGATCAGCCCCTTGTTTTTTCTTTTTTTTTCATAGCGGCTATATAATCTTTGTCTATCTGACTCTTCAACAAACCTTCATCCATCCTCCATGTATTTTGAACCCAAGGGATTTTATTTCCTATCTCCAAGAATATATAACTATGGTCCGACCAAGGAATTTCTTTAATAGAAACTTTATTAATTTGTTTAATTGTTTGGGCTTTAACGAGACACAGGTCTATCCTGGAGTAGGAGCCATGTGGTCTAGAGAGATGAGTAAAGTTTATTTAATTTGGATTCAACACTCTCCAGATATATATATAGGAAATACCTTCTACATATATTTCTTAGCATGTTTGATTACATTTCTATCTATAGCTCTATTGGGTAATTTTTATCTAAATCTGGTTCCATGACACAGTTAAAGTCTCCAGCTATAATGACCGTGCCTTTGTGAATTAATTCCAGTTTGTCTAAGATCTTCTCAAATTGGGCAGTTGAATTAATATTAGGTAAATAAACATTCATAAGAGTAAATATTTCATCATCGATTTTACATACTATTATCATATACTGGGCTTCAGGATCAATATCTTGGTAAATCAATTCAACTCTTAATGTGTTAGAGAACACAATAGCTACTCCCCTGTTTTTTGTATCTGATAAAGAGGCGTGTATAATCTTAGGAAACGTTACATCACCCCATCTTGGTATGGACTTTGAATCCAGTAAGTTTCTTATGCTAAATGCTAAATTCACTTTTGATTTGGTCAACAAATTATGGACCATTCTCTTTTGATAGGGGAATTCAATCCCTGAACATTGAGTTATATGATTTTAAACATTTTACCCGTATTCTTTTCCTGCACTCCAGAAAAAAAAGATAAACGAAAAAAAGAATATACAAAAAATAATAGAACTCCTCCGTTTTTAAACATGAGATACAAACACATGTGCAGCATCAGCTGCCAAAGTTATCATATTACTCATAATATATGAGAGCTAGTATTATGCGAGTAACTGCCATTAGACGGGGCGAATCAGGCGGGTAAAAAAAAAATTACAATTTTACACTGCTCCTATAACTGTGCAAAACTATTATTCAAAATAATAGTGGCAATAAGTGCGTCATAGTGTTAAATGTGTACTTTTTGTGAAAGCCCATAACTTCTTCTACTAATACCGCTTTGTTGATAACAATAAAGAAAAAATAAATAAATTTACATTTTTTTATATATATATATATATATATATATACCGTATTTCCCCATGTGTAAGACGCTCCCATGTATAAGATGCACCTTAATTTTGTGCATTTTTTTACACTTCTATCATGCCCAGGTTCCAGGATGAGTGTGATGTTAGCTGTGCTGGAATCTGGGTATGCCTGGGCATGATAGGAGTGTTATTGCTGATCTACCAGGTCCCATTAGATGCCAAAGGCCCCTCTTTGGGAGGGGGAACAGGGTGTCAGGGTCCGTGTACCAGACCTCAACGCAGTAACTCACCTGAGTAGCCGTGGGTACCGGATCCAGCGCCACATCTCCAGTCTTCTCCTCCTCTGCATCCGCATGTCTGCTTCTGGGTGTCCCCGAATGGAGACAGCGGGGAACACACTTGTATGACGTCCCGTAGGGAGGCGGGGTGTCAACCAATCGGCAAGTTTAAAACCCAGCATTGCTCAGTGCTCAGTTATTGTGCCTCTTTATACCTCTTCTGCTGATTGCTATTTATATATTTGATTCCCGTGTACCGAACCTGGCTATTCCCTTGGACTCTGCTGACCTCCTGTACCCCTGATCTTGGCAACTAAACGGCTCTCTCTGATTCCTGTCTATCGACCTTGGCTTTGACCCCGGACTCCGCTACCTTCTGGGTTCTGGACCTTGGCTTCTAAGTGCCTCTTGCTGATTTCTGTCTTTTGCATTCAGGGTTCCTCAGTACCTGCCCACCTCACCCCTGACAACCTGATTGAAATGCTGTGGTGTGTTGTGCATAAACAAATGCTCGCAAAGCTCAATGAATTGAAGCAATGTTGTAAAGAAGAGTGGGACAAAATTCCTCCGCAACAATGTAAGAGGCTAATAAAGTCATACAGAAAACAATAACTTAAAGTCATTGCTGCTAAAGGTGGTTCTACAAGCTATTGAATCATAAGGTATACTTAGTTTTTCATACATGGCTTCTCCATTTTGGCTTTATTTTTGTTGAATAAATCATGACATTGTCTTGTTGTTCATCTGAGGTTGTATTTGCCTAATTTTTAGACCTGATAATGAACAGATAATTGTTATTACGTGCTGATATGTAACACCATAGAATTCAAAGAGGTTGTATTTTATTTTTCACACCAATGTATATATGTATACACTGATCAGCCATAACTTTATGACCACCTGCCTAATATTGTGTAGGTCCCCCTTTCACCACCAAGACAGCCCTTAACCATTAAGGCATGAACTCCACTAGACCTCTGAAGGTGTGCTGTGGTATCTGACAACAACACGTTAGCAGCAGATCCTTTAAATCCTATTAGTTAAGAGGTGGGGCTTCCATAGATGCATCATGGTGCCATGTGTTTGCCAGGTAAGAGACGCACAAACACCCGGTCATCCACATGATGTAAAAGAAAATGTGATTGATCAGACCAGGCCACCTTTTCCCATTGCACTGTGGTCCTGTACTTATGCTTATGTGCACATTGTAGGCAGTTTTGGCAGTGGATTGGGGTCAGCATGGGCACCCTAACTGGTCTCCGTAAGGATTTAGTTTCTGTATGTGTTCAAAATGTCTATGTGTGTTATTTGTTTAATATGTTTTTCTTTAAATGTTCTAAATAAGAGGTCAAGGATAATCAATTAACCCCTTAACGTCCATTGCCGGGTCAGGCACGTCATGCAAAACGGTCACTTAACGACCTATGACGTGCCTGACACGTCAACGATCACTTTCTAAGCTTAAATGGTGTTGCTGTAATGCCCCTTCCCGGGGCGTCAACATCCGCCATACATTGTATGGCGGCGGACACCCGTTTTAAAAGCGTTTAGGAGGCGATCAACGATCACCTCCTAAACTTCAATGGTGTCGCTGGAATGCCTCGATCAGGAGGCATTCAGTGACACCAAACACTTACCCCAGGACGGGCTGTGACCACTCCGGAGAGCGGTCACAGCCGCCACTGCCAGTGATCTTCGCCATCCGCAAGATGGCGGCCGCCCAGTAAAAAAAATAATTGAAAAAGTTCGCTAGATGGTCTCCAGACCCTCTAGAGAACTCCCTCCACTTGCAGGTTGAGTACAGGTACTGCATTCAACCATAAAAGTCAATGGAGCCCAGCTTTCTTATCACTATGTGATTAGTAAAATATTTAAAAAAAATAAAATAAAAATAAAAAAAAGGAAAAAAAGAAAAAGCATGGTAACATTTAAAAATTATTATGCATCAGAGGAACTATCCAGTTCCAGCAAAATGTAAAAAAAAGTCCAAAAAGAGTAAAATAAATAAAATAAAAAAATAAAGTTTATTATTATGAGCAAGTGCTAAAATTAGCGCTATATCTTCCCAAAAATCCTGAGATGGAAAAATTGAAATGAAAGCATTTCAAGTACCCAAGGGGTGTCTAATTTAAAAAATGAATGGTTTGATGGGGTAAATTGGAGTGGCCGGGCTCAAAGATAGGGCATAGGCACAGACTGACCGAAATGGGGGAAAGAAAGCGCACTTCCCAAATGTGGCATTTTAACCCCAAACACCAGACAAACCCATACATGTAGGGTATGACTGTACTCGGTATATGTTCCTGAACACATATTAGGGTGTTGTTTGATAGTGACGTATACCTGGAGCTATAAATTTATACCCAAAGTACAATTTGGAAAAAATACAAAAAAAAATACTACCACAAAGTGTGGCAAAGGCTGGTGGTAGAATCTGATGCATGGAAAGGGTTAAATACTACCATTTTAAGTACCTTGGGGTGTCTAGTTTTCAAAAATATATGGTTTGATGGGGTAAATTGTAGTGGCTGGGCTCAAAGATAGGGCATAGGCACAGACTGACCAAAATAGGGAAAAAAAAGCGCACTTCCCAAATGTGGCCTTTTAACCCCAAACAGGAGTCAAACCCATGCATGGGTGGTATCACTGTACTCAAGAGATGTTGTTGAACACATAGTAGGGTTTTGTTTGATAGTGACGTATACCTGGAGCTATAAATTTATACCCAAAGTACAATTTGTGTAAAAAAAAAAAATACCAAAAAAATACTACCAAGTGTGGCAAAGGCTGGTGGTAGAATCTCATGCATGGAAAGGGTTAAAATACTAGCATTTGAAATACCTTGGGGTGTCTAGTTTTCAAAAATATATGGTATGATGGGGTAAATTGAATTGAACACATATTGAGGTGTTGTTTGAAATTGATGTATACCAGGAGCTGTAAATCCATACCTGAAGAGCAATTTTAGCGATAAAAAAAACACAAAATAAATTACTACCACAAAGTTTGACAAAGACTAGTGGTAGAATTAGTGCATGGAAATAGTTAAAATTCTAGCATTTGAAATACCTTGGGGTGTCTAGTTTTCAAAAATATATGATTTGATGGGGTAAATTGCATTGGCCGGCTTCAAAGAAACCCGAAACTTCAAAGTCAGAAAATGTGTTTTTTTTTTTTTACATTTTTCATCATATTTTATTTTTTTTATGGCAAATTATATAATATGATTATACGGTATCTGAAGAAAGCCCTTCTTGTCCTGAAAAAAACAACATATAATTTGTGTGGGTTCACTAAATGAGTTAGGAGAAAATTACATCTAAACACGACCACCACAAAAGTGTTAAAACAGCCTCGGTCCCAATGGTACAAAAGGTAAAACACAGCCTGGTCCTTAAGGGGTTAAACAAAAACCCACTGGAAAAAAATGATAAACAAGATACTTTGCTCAAGATATACCAATGCACATCATTGGAAAATAAGAAGAAAAGAGGAGTAGCCATTATTATGACTAATACAATTAGTGTAAAGATTACATTTGAAATAATTGACCCAAATGCCAGATATATTATTCTAGTATGTGAAATATACAATATATTATTTAATTCACATACAAGAATAATATATCTGGCATTTGGGTCAATTATTTCAAATGTAATCTTTACACTAATTGTATTAGTCATAATAATGGCTACTCCTCTTTTCTTCTTATTTTCCAATGATGTGCATTGGTATATCTTGAGCAAAGTATCTTGTTTATCATTTTTTTCCAGTGGGTTTTTAGAAGACAGATACATGCTCCAAATCATTCTCCAGTGGCTTGATCAGATGATAATATGCTGATCCTGGAGATAAGAGAAAAATCCATATACAAATACATTACTTTTTGTTAAAAAAGTTCATATAGAAGCTTAAGAACTGTAAATCTCCTAGTCCTGGTGGCTTTAGCAATTTGATTTTCAAAATAATGAAGCAAAGCGAAACTCTTTTAATGAATTTATTGAATATGGAAATATCCCAGATAAATTACTTAATATTAATAGATAATATTATTTCAAATTTTGAAGTATACAAATTCTGAAGAGATAATAAATTACAGAGCATTTTTATTACTGAATGTAGACATAAAGCTAAACACCTCTTATCTTGGCAGAAGGAATGAAAACAGTCATAAAAGATAAAGATAAATAAAGACTAGGTAGGTTTCATACCAAAAAGATCTTCATAGATAAACTAGATGGTGCACAAAAAAATGATAGACTCCTTCTGACCCTGTCTTTAGAAGCCAAGAAGGCAGTTAACAGGGTCAGAGGGGTATTCATGGAACATTGTCTTAAATCTTATGGGATAGAGGACCAAATTCGCACATTTTTATATAACTCCGTCAGCAAGATCTATTAGACAGATTCGTCAGATTCATTCATGCCTTATATATCCAATTAAAAATGAAATGTAATTGAGACAATTGCTCTCAAAAAATATTATTAAATGAGATATAGAATTAATAAAATCAGACTTTCATCTCGGTGGCAAAGAAGTAGACTTACCCTTTCAGGATGATACTGTTGAGAGTTCCAGCATCAACATCAGGTTGTTGATTTTGGATAAAACTGGAAAGGGTTACAAAGTAATTTCAAAGTCCACAGTTTATAAATGGAAATGATTTAGTACTGTGGCTACTCACCCTATAACTGAGCGCCCACCTAAGCTGACTCCAAGGGCACAACACAGAATGGTCAAGGAGGTAAAAGGGAACCCTAGAATAATAGCCAAAGCCTTGAAAGAATCATTGGAACTGGTTAGCATCTCTGTTTATAAGTCTACAATATAGAAAACATTGAACAGGCATAGATTCCAAGGCAGAACACAATGGGGGAAACCACTGTTCTCCAAAAAAAAGTACCAAAGAGGACATGGAGGGAACATCATGATTTGGGGCTGCTTTGCTGCCTTGGGGAATGGGCCGCATCCATCAAGGGGCAATGAATTCCCACGCTTATCAAGGAATCATACAGGATAATGTCAGGATGGCAGTCCACCAGCTGAAGCTCAGTAGACATTGGGTGATGCAGCAGGACAATGACCCTAAACATCAAAGTAAATCTACTACAGAATGGCTTGAAAAAGAATATCCACCTTTTGGTGTTGCCCAGAACTCAGACCTTAACCCATGCAGAGATACAGAGATGCTGTGGAATGACCTTAAGACATCTGTTCTCAAGAAGCTTACGGAGTTCTGCAAGGAAGAATGGTTTAAAATTTTTACTGATTCTTGTGGGAAAGCGGCCAATAATTATTTTGATAGAATTTTGAGATAATTTTTGGCCCATTCGCTTTTGGACAACAAATGTCGTCTCCTGCCCATTCGCTTCAGATGTAAATTGGTTTTTTTTAAATCAGAAACAAAATTTGTTGTCTGATGGCCACGATCACGCTTACTTTTTCATTCACCCTCTTCCTCACGTTCTCTGAATGTCTCCCTACCTTCTTTGCTGACATATTCTGCTTCAGTGTCTTGCAGCTTCTCCTCTTCTTCAGCATCCTCATCTTCTTCTCTCTTCTTTCTTCGTACACATTCCCACGGGCGTGACCTCCTGGTGAACTAACGCAAACATGGTGGCACAGTCGGGGAGCGGATGTCAAACAGATGCACCGCCATTTTTGTGCAGTTCATTAGTCCCAATGACGAGGCCAATGGAGGCTGAAACATACGTCTGGGGTTGTTTGTTCCTCTGTGCAGGGGAAATTTGCCTTTATATGTTGATGGATATTTTTCCTCTGTAACGACAAAAGAGAGCTAAAACTTGAGATACTCCTAAGCAGGCACTCAACATAGAACAGGCTGTAAATTATATACCCACTTCTTAAGTTACACTATATGGACAAAAGTATTGGGGCACTTGACCATTACACCAACAGCTTCCACTCTTCCGGAATAGAAAAGGGGCATCCCCAAATTGTTCCCACAAAGTTGGAGGCATAGCATTGCCCAAAATGTCTTGGTATGCTGAAGGGGACGGAAGACTGATATGTTGATGAAGATTTTTCATCTGCAATGGCTCAAGAGATATTATTTTTCTTCTTTTTTGCCTTCTCGCTCTGGTCCACTACCCTTACACTTAACACCGTTTTCCTAAATAGATTTTATGATGAAGAGATGGAAAACCTGTGCTATCACTATAGCAACCATTAGATTATTTCTTGAGCTTGTACTGATGAGATTTTAAAACCGTGTACCCAAAGACAACTAATATTTTCTTCTTTTTTTGATAGAAAGCCAGTTATATAATAAAATTAATAAAATAATAGAATATTATTGATTGGTAATAATCATTCCAAATGTAAAATGAACATCTTTGCTCTTTATGTGGTTTCTTGTTTAGAAGTTTACTCCTCCTTGTGTACATTTACACAACACAGTAAATAACAATGATTCCCAATGATAAAACGTGTTACATTACTCAAAATAACCCTTAAAATGTCAGGTATGTATTACTCACAATATTAACATTTCACTTGTTAAGCAAAGGATAAGCTAAGGATAAAAGGCCCTTTAGTAACTACATCAGCTTCAATTTAAATAAATGCAATTACATTAATAACAAATGAAAATAATAACTGCAGTTATATGAATAGTTTTTGTTGCTGACAACACGTGCCTACAAACACACACTGCTGTATTGTTCCAAAGCAGGTTTCCTACAGACCCCTCCTTCTGAAATCAGTGGGAAATTTTTACTTAAAATGGACTGAACTGCCACACAGGAATTTCTTCTAATCTGGCAGCAAGTTTGTAAATAGCTTGAAGCACTGAAACGCATATAAAGGGGGAAAAATGTGGTCTCTTTTTAGAAAACATTAACAATTCTTGTCTGAGGCTTGGCATTTCTTGTGAGTTCTTTCAAATAATGAACTGTTACTAGTGAGTCCAGTGTTTTAATATTTTCCCTTTATAAATAATTAACCTGCTTATGTTCCAGTCTAGCTCCTAAACAGTTTTCCCAATTCATCTCAAAATGCCCTACAAATAACCTTCAAAAGTTGGCAACTACTGACTGTTGTCAAGAATTCTATTCCTCTGTCTAATCTCATGGCCTTCAAAGTCCTCAAAGACCTGTTTGTTTACAAACGTCAAGACACCAAGGTTATGTTAATGAGAGCTGAGCAGAAACTTTAACTATGAAAGAAGTACACTCTTTTGTTTCCATGTTTTTGTGTACACATGCATGTCCACAGGGATTGTTTGTCCCTTAATTTTCCTACAGTACTAATCATCCAAAGACATGTTGTGTTGTTGGGGTGCAATATTTGCAAGAGTTGGTTTTTTTTTTTGCATTATTCTCTTTCTGACAGATGTAAATCATATTTAGTTTTATAGGAAGAAAAATACCCATTTAAGGCCTCAAGTTTTACCAGGCTACTATAGAATATAAACGAGTTCAAGTTCTCTCAATTTATCCTGCAACAATGAGCGTAAATCAAGTAACCTTTTTTATGGTGATCTCTACCAGCTAACAAGAAGAAAACCACGTGTTTATTGGTGTCTTGTTTGAATTTCTGCTAAATACATGGAATAAAATGGAGAACTTGGGATGAAAGTGAGGAAAAGTAAAAAAAAACTTGTTGTTTTGAGGTTGGCTGTACCCTACCAAAGCAAAAATGAACGATGTCTTTTCCTTTTTTTTACAGCAGTAGCAAAGTTTCAGCCAACATTACATAAATACCGTATTTGCTCGATTATAAGACGACCCCCCAAATCTGAATATTAATTTAGGAAAAAAAGAAAAAGCCTGAATATAAGACAACCTTATAGGTTTTATTTTGGTTTTATTTCCTTCTATTTTCCCCCCAGTTATGCACATCTGCCCCAGAAATGCCTTATACCCTCTAAATGCCACTGTGCCCCATGATATGCCTTTTAACCCTATATGCAACTGTGTCCCATGATATGCCTTTTGACCCCCTATGTGCCACTCTGCCTCCAGAAATGCCTTATACCCCTATATGCCACTCTGGCATTTAGAGGGTTAAAAGGCATATTATGGGGAAGAGTGGCATATAGGGAGGTTTAAGGCATTCAGGAGGCAGAGTGGCGTATAGAGGGTTAAAAAGGCATTTCTGGAGGCAGAGTGGCATTAAGGGGGTTAAAAGGCATTTCACAGAGCACTCTGCCTCCAGAAATGCCTTATGCCCCCCCGTTTAACCCCCCCCCAAACTTACCGGTGATTCTGACTTCCCTGTCACGTAGCCGGGGCAGCGTATAGATCCCACGCACTTACGCTGCAGCCAGAAGGAGGCGTGGCTAGCAGCGGGGGTTGTCTGCGTCCATCGGGCAGACCTTCCCCGACTGTCAGAGAACAGAGTTCCCGGCACCGGTGCGGCCGGGGAAGGTCTGCGTGATGGACGCAGACAACCCCCACTGCTAGCCACACCTCCTTCCTGCTGCAGCGGAAGTTGTCTACGCGAATCGCGTTGACATCTACACGCTGCCCCAGCTACACACCGGGGACTCAGAAGTACCGGTAAGTGGGGCGGGGTGGGGGTGAGACAGGAGGATCCAGGTCCCCTGCAGCTGCGGGTGATCTGGATCTTAGTCGTCTCATAGTCAGACCTATTTGAGGTCTGATTATAAGACGACCCCGATTATAAGACCCCGAAAAAACCTCGTCTTATAATCGAGCAAATACGGTACTAGAAGAATGGTAACTTTGGTCCATTTGTTTTCAGGTAGAGAATTTTGTTTCCTGCCCATGGTTCAGATGAAATTTGGAGAGCATTTTTTATTCGGAAACAGAATCTGCTTTTTTGATTTGGCAATAGAATCTGTACTGTCATACTCTCTCTCAAAGTCTCTCTACCTTCCGTATCTCTGCTTTTTCTGTCTTATTCTCTGCGGCTTCTCTTCTTGTTTTTCTCTGCTTCATGTTCTTCTTCTTCTCCTGGCTCTCCCCTGCATTATTCTGGCCTCTGCTTGGTTTTGTTGGGACCGTCCTCTTTTTTAGATTTGTGTATGAATTGACAAATTTAACAGAATTTGTTAAAATTTAAGTCCAAATGCACAAGTCAAAGAAATAAGTTAATTGAATCAATGCCTTTGAGTATGGCCTGGATGTTTTTTTGCAGCAAAGAAGATTATACAGGGGCATGATTAATTAAAGCTTGAGTCAAGAAGGATTTTTTTCCACTTTTTGAGGCACAGTTGGAAATCACTTCAATGTGGGGTTTTGGCTCCTGGATCAGCAGCAGGGTTGTACTCTATGGACTTGTGTCCTTTTCTAATTTCTATATAACATTAAGAATGCACAGGCATTTACTCCAATTTGTGTCTGTGGGTAAATCACTAGTTTTGGCATTCTAGATTGGTCCAAGTCTGGCCTCTGTTCACTAAAAATATGTTAATATTCCCAGTGGACTGTGTTGATGTTCATTGTAGAGCAACCTTTATGTCTCATTAAAGGAAGATAATTTTAGAGACTTTCATGTAATCATGCCACAGCATGCCCTATGAGAAAAGCCAAACCGTTTAACCACCAACGGGCCAAATGCAGAGATTCCCTGGTGGGCTGGTCGGTCCGTGGGCCCCCGGCAGCTTTGAACTTCGCGTCCAGACGGCCAATTTCAAAGCAGCCGTCTTGTGGCTGTAACTTCTGTAAGACCGCCGGCCGCCTAACGACCGCACACACCATGCCGCCCAGTGGCACCAGTGCCTCCGCTCTTTGCCCCGCCCCTTTTAAGATGTGACGTTCAAGGGGGTGGGCTCACAGACAGGGAGAGGGTCGTCACGTCGGAGGACAGCAGGGAAAAAAGTACAAAAATGTATGTATTACCAAATTTTTTTTAGGGGTTTTAGGAAAGTGGACCCATATTCAAGGGGGGGGGATTCCCTTGGGAAAAAAATTAAATAAAACAAAAGGGGGGTAGCTGGGTTGTGGCATTACAAAATCAATAGGGGGTGGCTGATTTAATGACGAACCTGGTGCGTGTGTGTTTGAGTGTCGATGTGACAGCCTGTCCTGGTGTGTGTGTTTGGGTGTCAGAGCCTGTCCTGATGTGTGTGTTTGGGTGTCGGTGTGGCAGAGCCTGTCCTGGTGTGTGTGTTTGGGTATCGGTGTGGCAGAGCTTGTCCTGATGTGTGTGTGTGTTTGGGTGTCGGTGTGGCAGAGCTTGTCCTGATGTGTGTGTGTTTGGGTGTCAATGTGGTAGAGCCTGTCCTGATGTGTGTTTGGTGTGTCAGTGTGTCAGAGCTTGTCCTGATGTGTGTGTGTGCTTGGGTGTCGGTGTTGCAGAGCCTGTCCTGGTGTGTGTGTTTGGGTGTCGGTGTGGCAGAGCTTATCCTGATGTGTGTGTTTGTTTGGGTGTTGGTGGGGCAGAGCTTGTCCTGGTGTATGTGTGTTTGGGTGTCAATGTGGCAGAGCTTGTCCTGATGTGTGTGTGTGTTTGGGTGTCGGTGTTGCAGAGCCTGTCCTGGTGTGTGTGTGTTTGGGTGTCGGTGTGGCAGAGCTTGTCCTGATGTGTGTGTGTGTGTGTTTGAGTGTCAGTGTGGCAGAGCCTGTCCTGGTGTGTGTGTTTGGGTGTCGGTGTGATACAGCCTGTCATGGTGTGTGTGTTTGGTGTGTCAGAGCTTGTCCTGATGTGTGTGTGTGTTTGAGTGTCAGTGTGGCAAAGCCTGTCCTGGTGTGTATTTGGTTGTCTGTTTCCTGGCACTTTACTTACTGCAGGAATAAACAGAACTATTTAATTTTTACTTATCCAGAGATAAAACATCCTCCTGAATTTGTAGTCATAGGACAAAGCATTCTTGGCCCAGAAATCAGTGAGAGGAAAAGTAAAGGCTTTGTGCTATTTACTCTATTTTAATCTGCATGTTTTATGAAAAAGAATTAGTGGCACTAAGTTGTGGCTTCAGGCGTCCCGTGATCAGCATGGGGCAAGTGTTCATATTATTACTTCTTTTTATGCAATCTGTAGTTGTACAGTATTTAGTTTCCCATCATCCTTGGACACACTGCTGTTTACCCACACATGCATCTATCACACATGGCAATACACCCCTCCAAACCCAAGCAAACTAGCAAAATTTTGCAGAAAGCCCTCAAAGCCTGAGATACACTCCTCTATTTTTCCCAACAAACTTATTGCAAAAAGCTATGCAGAGATCTCCATAATTATCTGTTATATTGTTTTCTGTCTTATTATCTTCCTGTTTCTGTGCCAGAATTGCAAATTACCCCTGTCTGTGTTCGATAGCCCAGGAATGCCCATACTGGGTTATGTGGCACTTTTTCACTGATTATTTTTATTTGGTAAAATGTACGCCATGCCTGTCACTACTTATGTCTATTATATTATACTTTCTTGCTTTCTGCACAACTAACCCTCTTACTGCCCCTGTCTACTTTACCAGTATTTAACACTTTACACTCCATTAACCACTTAAGGACCGGGCTTATTTTTTCTTTTTCCTCTTTTGGGACTGAGGCTGTTTTAACACTTTTGCGGTGCTTGTGTTAAGCTGTCATTTTCTCCTCACCCATTTAGTGTACCCACACAAGTTATATATTGGTTTTTTTTCAGACAAGATGGTCTTTCTTCTTTCTTACTATAAAAAAAAATAATAAAACATGGTGAAAATTTGAAAAATTAGTGCAAAATTAGCACAGATTCTCTGGAGGGTCTGAAGAGACTCTCCTGAGGACTCTTTTCAACTTTATTGTTTTTTTTTAAAGGGCACTGTCATCTTACGAGTGGCAGAATCACTCGCACTCCTGGGGTGGGTGTTTGGTGTCGCTGAATGCCTCGCTATCGAGTGTATGGCGGACGTTGACGCCCCGGGGAGGGGCCCCTGATGCCGATCTGGGCATTACTGAATGCCTTGACATTGTTTATCACTTTCTAAGCTTTTTTAATTTAATGACGGTTCAGGACCGTCAAAGGTCATTAACAGACAGTTTTTGCGTGACGGCCCTGAACCGTCAAAGGTCGTTAAGGTGCTAAACTATTCAAAATCTTTTCCCTCTGTACTTCAGCAATACACTTTTACTCTCATGTACACCTCTACTACTTCTGGTACCCTAACCTAAACTCAACCAACATGCGCAACCTGAACAATCTCATTCCTATTATCTCCAACCATAAACTCCCTTCCGTCTTCTACAGTGCCCTATGGAAATGCCCTCTCTGTATGGAAAAAACTCACTAATATACATTACCTATTTCTCTCCCATCGCCCTCCAGGTCCTACCTCACAATTCTTTGACAACTTTTCTGCCTGGCTCCCCTTCTTCGTCTCTTGTGATATACCCTGTCTTATTATGGGTGATTTTAACATTCCTTTTGACATATCTAACAATTCTCCTTGCTCCGGACTCCTCTCCCTGACATCCACTTCTGGTCATTCTGAGTGGACTAATTTCCCTACACACAAAGAAACACTCTTGATCTGGTTTTCTCCAGGTCATGCTCCCTTTTAGATTTCTCCACCTCTCCCTTCCCTCTGTCTGACCACCACCTTCTAAACTTTTCTTCAGTACTAACCCCTCACAAAACAATGTTGCAGCGCTCACCTCAGATTTGTAGGCCACTACCAGATAATACCCTTGCCCAACTGTCAGCCTCACTGGAACCTCTCTTACCATCCATATTAACTGTTTTGTGTACAGACACAGCACCCTCTTTTGTAACAATACACTTAAATGAATTAGTGTATGGATAAATTGTGTAAATGAGGGAGAGAACTAATTAATTCATGTGTGGATAAATTGTCTGAATGAGGGAGTATGAATTAATGTGTGGACAAATTGTCTGAATGAGGGAGAGTATTACTGTAATTAGTGTGTGGATTTATTGTCTGAATGAGGGAGAGAATAAATGATTATGTGAATGAATTATGTGAATGAAAGTGTGAATTAGTGAGTGACTGTAAAAGTGTTTGTCTGTATCATAGATGTATAATTGATTTGTGGAAAGGCAAAGATGGCACAAGCAGGGTGCTTGAGCCTTGGGGACCAAGATGGCACAGGCAGGGTATTTATGGGACAAAGATGGCATAGGACGGACTGTTTGAGGACAAAGTTGACTCATGCTGAGCTGTTTGGGGACAAAGATGGCAAGTCTTATGTGTGTTATCTGGGTGCTGGTTAGGTTCTATGTGGGCAGTGTGGACGCCAGAGCTGGCTTTGTGGTGTACAACCTGTGATCTATGCCTGTAATTTAGGAGATTTTATCTATACCTTTATTGCTGAGTTCTGCAGTGCTGTTTCCATGTGTTTTTTATCTATACCATCAGTGCTAAGTTTACATGTGATTTCCAGTTGATCTATACCTGCAATGCTATGTTTCCATACATTATTATTGTATACCTGCAAATACAGGATCTGTTTATCTGATTCTATGCCTTCAGTGCTGAGTTCACATGTGAATTTCAGTTGATCTATACATGCAAAGCTGGGTTTGTGTGTTAATGTGTTGATCTATCCCTGCTATGCGATGCTTCCATACATTATTTATGTATGTAGTTATGTAGGTTTGTATGTCTTATTCAGTTGATCTATATATGCAAGTGCTATTTTATGTGTTATTTATTTGATCTATACCTATTTTGTGGTGCAGGAGCAGAGGGAGTGATTGCATGCTAGGGAGCGTGGAGCGGGACCCAAGGAAATGCTTGGATAGGGTCCAGTTTTTTTCAATGTAAAATGTATCGGCAGCAGGGTCTAATATTTATATATATTGGCAGCAGGGGCTAATATTAATATACCGTATTTGCTCGATTATAAGACGACCCTGATTATAAGACGACCCCCCAAAATCTGATTATTAACTTAGGAAAAAAAGAAAAAGCCTGAATATAAGACGATCCCAAAGGAAAAAAGTTTTACCAGTAAATGTTAATTCATGTAAACTATTTTTTTAATAAAAGCTATGATTGAGAAAAATATTTTTTTTGTTTTTATTTCTTGTATTTTCCAACCTGTCCCCCAGTTACACACATCTGCCCCCAGGCTTGCCACTCCAATATGGCACTGTGGCCCATGATATGCCTTTTAACCCTCTATATGCCACTGTGCCCCATGGTATGCCTTTTGACCCCCTATGTGCCACTCTGCCTCCAGAAATGCCTTATACCCCTATATCCCATTCTGGCATTTAGGGGGTTAAAATGCATATTATGGGGCAGAGTGGCATAAAGGGAGGTATAAGGCATTTCAGGAGGCAGAGTGGCATTAAGGGAGTTAAAAGGCATTGTATAGAGCACTCTGCCTCCAGAAATGCCTTATACCCCTATATGCCACTCTGGCATTTAGGGGGTTAAAAGGCATATCATGGGCCAGAGTGGCACCAGTGCGGGGAACTCTGATCTCTGACAGTCGGGGAAGGTCTACGCGACGGACGCAGACAGCCCCCGCTGCTAGCCACACCTCCTTCCGGCTGCAGCGGACGTTGTCTACGCGGATCGTGTAGACGTCAACCCGCTGCACCGGCAATACAGCAGGAAGCACCAGTAAGTGTGTGTATGGGGGGGGGGTGAGACTGGAGGATCCAGGTCCCCTGCAGCGGTGCGGGGGATCTGGATCTTAGTCTCCTAATCAGACCTCTATTTGAGGTCTGATTAGAAGACGACCACGATTAGAAGACGAGGGGTATTTTTCAGAGCATTTGCTCTGAAAAAAACCTCGTCTTATAATCGAGCAAATACGGTATATATCGGCAGCAGGGGCTAATATTAAAGAAACTGCCAGGTCACTTGTTTTTTTGAAGTCATATTTCAATCATAGTCTTTACTTCAAAGAGATAACTACATATTAGTTATGTAGTTATTATTATGTAGTTAAAAATGCATGTCTAATGCATATATATGCACACTATGAAGCGCATGAGATCACACACACACAGATGTGTGTATATATATATATATATATATATATATATACACACATCTGTGTGTGTGTGATCTCATGCGCTTCATAGTGTGTCCCTCAATGGCAGAAATAAAATGTGGTAACCCTACACAGGGGATGTGTCTCCAAACAATGTTATGGAAGGGTTTGATGGCCTGAAATGTACAGGCAAACATTCATTAATTTTAGGTGCTCATACAAACTGTTTACCTTATTGAAACCCATTAAGGGCAAGGTTTTCTATGGTTTAAAAGTAGCATTGCTGTGTGTTTGTACCTGAATGTATGATCATACTAAACCTCCTAGAATTGTTTAATATGTTTTTTGTTTATTTGCTTCTTTATAATGACAAAATTAATTATATACTGTATTGGCTCGAATATAGGCCGCACTTTTTTCCCCCACTTTAAGTATTAAAGTGGGGGTGCGGCCTATATTCGGGGTCTAGGGCAGGCAGCGGGGTTAGGATACAGATACCCCGCAGCGGTGCAGGGGACCTGTATCCTACTCTCCGATACGCTCAGACAGCCTCCCCTGCCAGCACTTTCCATGGGGGGGGCCGGCACGGGAGGTTGTCTAAGCGCATCGTGCGGACGGTCACCGGCTGCGGTGATGCGGGTAAACAGCCTCCGCTGCCGGCACGTCTGCACGATGTGCTTTAACAATCTCCCTTGCCTGGAATTCCCACGGGGGGAGTCCCGGCCTGGGAGTCTGACTTACCAGAGCAGACTCCCAGGTGTCTTGCGGGGCCGGCGGGGGACATCTACGCAATACGCGTATACAACTTCCGGTGCCGGCACATCTGCTGAGTGCCGGCACCGGAAGTTGTGTACGCGTATTGCGTAGATGTCCCCCGCCGGCCCCGCAAGACACCCGGGAGTCTGCTCTGGTAAGTCGGGGGTGCCAGAGTGGCAGCATATCTCGTGGGGGAGGAGGAGGAGGACAGTGGCAGCATATCTCGGGGGGGGACAGTGGCAGCATATCTCAGGGGGGAGGAGGACAGTGGCAGCATATCTCGGGGGGGTGGCAGCATATCTCGGGGGGGGGAGACAGAGTGGCAGCATGTTTTTTTGGTGATTTTTTAAAGAAAAAGTTTTAGGGTGCGGCCTATATACGGGGGTGGCCTATATCCGAGCCAATACAGTAATAACATTTTTATAATGTTCTGCTAAATGCCCAACCTTAGGTGTTTTGTGCACATTGTGTGCACAGGTGATGTGCAAATCTTGTGTATGGGTCCCTGGGTTGGAGCATTTGGAAAGTAGGGTGGGCCAATGCACCACATTTGCAACAGATTGAATGCCCAAGCCCGGTTTGTAGGATCCAGTCCAGGACTCAGATGAAGCATGCACAGGTGCTGGACATTTAAACCCCTGGAGCCTGACATCAGAGAGACTGTTGTGGGGAGAGGAAGTTCCCCTGTGCGCCCAGGGCAAAAAGAGGCCCTGAAGAACATTACCGTATTTGCTCGATTATAAGATTATAATCGGGGTCGTCTTATAATCAGACCTCAAATAGGTCTGACTATGAGAGTAAGATCCAGATCCTCTGCAGGGGAGAGCGCGAGGAAGGGGGAGACCCCCTGCCTCTGCACGGCGAGGGAGACGGCCTACCTCCACACTGCGCTCCCAGCAGCTGCAGCCGGGAGACAGGTCCTGTTCTTGAGTCCGGACTCGTTCTTCTTCGCGCCACCTAGTGGCGCCGGCAGGTACTACCTCGACTTATATTGGGAGATTACGAAATCGCCACACACAAGATGGCCGTGCAGGAAGTGACATAACGGCACTTTGAACATTTGGCGGGAAATCTCCAATTAGTACCTAACCTCCTGTGCCTATTTAAGAGACTCTCTAACTCAGAGCCATTGCCTTCTGATGGTCGTGCCTATCTCGGTAGTGCCTATCTCAGTACGCGTTCCAGTTGTTTTCCTGTAACTGACCTCGGCTATTCCACAACATTCCTGCTCTCCAGTATCCTGACCTCGGCTCTCTGTACCATTTCTTCCCAGTCCTACCTGACTTCGGTGTCTCGTTCTTACGCTGTTATTCTCTACACAATCACAATGGGTTTCATCAATTATTAACAAATTATAAATACTGGAAAAGATGCAGTAAATAAATAGTCTGGTTAGAAAACAGGTAAAGTATGTGCTGAGAAACAATTCTAAGCAGAGACAAATAACAAACAGATAAGAGAGACAAATAGCATCTGTATAAATCTGTATTAAAGTATTTTGTAAACTGCTGAACAATTTTCAAAAACTCAGCAAAACACATATACACTTTTATACTATATTGACTAATAGACTATGGGTTCTTTAGAAAACTTATATAACATTTCCGAGACTTGGCTCTAATATTTATATACCCTAAGGCCTTCTACCTTCTACTGTTGTACTCCGTCCTTGTCTCCATGTGCCGGATAGGTCAATTTCTCGCCACCCTAGGCTGGCCTGCTCTGAAGGAGTCTTTGAGGCTCCAGGGGTTTCTAGAAAGTTTGCAGAGGAGTCGTGGTTTCCACTCCCTCACTTCACTATTCAGTACGGGGAAATGTGGTCCATCCAAGCACTCTTTGACCACCCTCATGGCACCCAATTAAATCTCACTGTCCAGCTCATTATTACTCAAGTGTACTCAATGTTTAAAGGATGCATTGTATTCTGGTGAGGAGTCCAGGATGCAGGATAGACAGTGGTCAAAATGGAGGCCGAGGTCAGGGTTACAGAAGACAGGTCAGCGAGTAGAGGAGCCAAAATCAGGATACCAGTAAACAGCAAAGTTGAGGTCCAAAGTCAGGGTCAGGATACCAGAGAAGCAGCAGGAAGCTCAAACAATCCAGAGTCAGCAACAGAGAGGACAACAGCAGGGAACACAAGGTAGCACAGCACAGCAATTCTAAAGGAATCAAAACAACTGAGCAATAAGCAAAGGCTCAATACTGGCTTTTAAATCTGCTGCCTGTTAAGCCACGCCCTTTGTGACATCATACTGAGACGCGCCATCGCATCCAATGGGGATGCAATAAAGGTAACTGGGATACCACCCTAAGTGTACTTCATTAGGTTTAACCCCCCCATTCCATTAGGCAAAGGGATGGAGATGTGGGGTATACTTGGGCAATACACCCCCTGGTTAGAAACATACAATTTGATGGCAGATAAGAACCATTCAGCTGATCAAGTTTGCCCATTTTTGTCTGTTTTAAAGACCCAAGCTTTCATTAGTCTTTGGTGTTGTCTCTCCGTGCATGTTTTATATTCCCTTACTGCACTACTTCTGCTGGGAGGCTGTTCAACTCATCTACCACCCTTGCAGTAAAGGAAAACCTCCTTACATTTACTGTAAGACTCTGATTTTGTACTTTTAGATTATGACCTTTTGTTCCAACATTTCATCTTCATCTTTCATCCTTAGAAAAAAAACTTTTCTCCTGTACTTTATTGACTTGTTTTATGTATTTAAATGTTTCTATCACCAATGACGCGCCTGGCACATTAGGGCATTGGGAAATGTATATAGGTGACATACAGCGCTCGTAGAGGGGAGGGGAAAGCTGCAAACCAAAGGATAGAATAGGTGAGCTGTGAACAATATAAATGAATATAAAAAAAAAATAAAACATGTTTTTACACCCTGTGATTCAAAATTACAAAAAAATATATTAAGTATAAAAGTTCTTCTTTCCGGATGATGTGGCTCATTTATATGGAAAACAAAAGAAACAAGTGATACATAGCGTGACCTATAAGCATAAAAATAGGGTAGAATGGATGGTAAGTTTCCTAACTCACACATTTGAAAAGCACTAATAAAGTGCTGTATGCGTATCTCAAATGGAGGGTGAAGCTCAGCCGGATAATCTCCATAAAACGGTTTAACCCCTTCGTGACAAAGGCTGATTTTACTTTTCGTGATAATGGCCGTTTTAACATTTCTGCGCTGCTCGTGTTTCGCTGTAATTTTCTTCTTTCCCGTTTACTGAACCCACACACATTAGATATTGTTTTTTTCAGGACAAGAAGGGCTTTCTTTAGATGACATTGTTTTGATTGTATCATATTATTTACTATTAAAAAAAGTATAAAATATGGTGAAAAATTTAGAAAAAAATGACTGTTTCTAACTTTTAGTTGAAAAATCTTTTACTCATCTATAAAAGGTAATGAAAAAACCTGCTAAATAGAGTCTACTATTTGTCCTGAGTTTAGAAATACCCAATGTTTTTATGTTTTTTTTGCTTTTTTCTACACATTATGGGGCAATAAGTACAGGTAGCGTTTTGCTATTTCAAAGCCATTTTTTCCAAATCTGGTCATTCTTCCCCCCATGTGCCATTTCGGGTATCTTTGAAGCCGGCCAATGCAATTTACCCCATCAAGTCATATATTTTTGAAAACTAGACAGCCCAGGGTATTCCAAATGCTAGTATTTTAACCCTTTACAAGCACTAATTCTACCATCGGCCTTTGTCAAACTTTATGGTAGTAATTTTTTTTGCATTTGTTTTTTCACACACATTTTACTTCAGGTATGAATTAAAAGGTTCTGGTATATGTCATTATCATAAAACACCCCAATATGTGTTTAGCAACATCTCCTGAGTACAGCGATACCTCACATGAATGATTTTGCCTGGCTGTTTGGGGGCAAAAGGGCCACATTTGGGGCATGCGCATTTTCAATGTTGAACTTTGGCGTTAGGCGATCAACTGCCCATGTCCTATTTGGTACATCTTTGAGCCGGGCCATTTGTGTATGCCCAATAAAGCCATATATTTTTGAAAACTAGACACCCCAGGGTATTTCAAATGCTAGTACTTTAACTCTTTCCATGCACCATATCTACCACCAGTCTTTGTCAAACTTTGTGGTAGTCATTTTTTTGCATTTGTTTTGTCACACACATTTTACTTCAGGTATGAATTAAAAGGTTCTGGTATATGTCACTATCACAAAACCCCAATATGTGTTCAGCAACATCTCCTGAGTACAGCGATACCTCACATGAATGATTTTGGCTGGCTGTTTGGGGGCAAAAGGGCCACATTTGGGGCATGCGCATTTTTCAGTGTTGAACTTTGGTATTCGGGGATCCACTGCCCATGCCCTATTTGGTACATCTTTGAGCCGGCCCATTTCAGTGTGCCCAACAAAACCATATATTTTTGAAAACTAGACACCCCAGGGTATTTTAAATGCTGGTATTTTAACTCTTTGCATGCACACATTTTACCACCAGAATTTTTTCAAAGTTTGCAGTAGTATTCTTTTGTGTGTATTTTTCCCCCACACACCTATGTTATATATGAATTTACAGCTCCTGGTATATGCCGTTGTCACACGACACCCCAATATGTGTTCAGCAGTGATACCCCACATGAATGGGTTTTTGGAGGAACTAAAAGGCCACATTTGGTACGTGTGCATTTTTCTAATTGGATAATTAGATGTGTGGCCATCCTTCCCCCCGTGTTAATTGGGACATTGTTGAACCCGGCCAATTCAATTTACCCCACCAAATCATATATTTTTTAAAAGTAGACACCCCATGGGCATTTAATATGCCAGTATTTTAACTCTTTCCATGTGAGATTTGTTTTAAGCTAATGTGCTAATTTTAGGACTTGCTCACAAAAATATATTTTTAATATATATATATCAGTGGGAAATGATTTTTACATTTTACTGGGTTTTTTTTTTACTATTTTTTTTCTAATTATTATTAATTTTATTTTTTAATTTATTTTTACTAATCACACTGTGATTAGAAAGCTGGGCTCCATTGACTTGCATGGTTGAATGTAGTACCTGTATTCAACCTGCAAGTGGAGCCAGAGTTCTCTAGAGGGTCTGGAGACCATCTAGCGAACTTTTTCATCTTTATTATTGTTTTTTCAGGACGTTTGCCATCTTGCCGATGATGAAGATCACCGGCAGTGGCGGCTGTGACCGCTCATCCTGGAGTAAGTGTTTGGTGTCGCTGGATGCCTCCCGATCGAGGCATTCCAGCGACACCATTTAAGTTTAGGAGGTGATCGTTGATCGTCTCCTAAACGCTTTTAAAACGGGCGTCCGCCGCCATACAATGTATGGCGGATGTTGATGCCCCGGGGAGGGGCCAGAGATGGCCCCTAGGGCCGATCGTGGTGTTGCTGAATGCCTCGAGGTCTAGGCATTACAGCAACACCGTTTGGGTGCAGAAAGCGAACATAGATCGCTTTCTGCACCCGTTTAAAGACTTGACAGTCCTGGCACGTCAATTGTCGTTAACCGTTTGTTTCCGGTGACGTGCCAGAACCGGCAATTGTCATTAAGGGGTTAATCATGACATATAAATACAAGGTAGATATGCTTACAAGACAGGTTCAGGATGTAGGCATAGAAATCCCCAAAAAGAGGATATACAAGTGTTAGGGCAGTCTGTTGGCGTCTATATTCTTTCTGTAGCGGACTGGTTATTTCCGGGTTCTTGCGTGTGACATTAGGGCATTAAATGAGCTTAGAAAGCGACCAAGGGTCCTGCTGCAGTTTTTGTACTGATATTAACCCCTTCACGACAAAGCCTGTACATATACGGGCTGCTTTCAAATACCTACGTTTGTGCTGCGTTCGGGCGGCTTTGCAGCATCAACGTAAGCCTCACAAGTCTAGGCAACCACAAGCTCCATCAGTGAGTGAAATTGCTGCCACTCATAAGATGGTGGCATCAATTGAAACACTAATGAGTTCACAGAGGTTCTATTCAGAATACAGGTACTGCATTCAACCATGTAAGTCAATGGAGCCCAGCTCACAATGTGATTAGAAAAAAATAAATTAATAAATAATAAAAAAGGGCAACATGTAAAAATTGTTTCCCACAGATGTCACCATCAGGGGAACCACCAGTTCGTAAATTGAATTGAATCATGATGGGGTAAATGGAAAATGTATTTTGTTTATTTTTTTGGTGACAGTGGGGAATTTTTACGTTACCATTTTTGGGTTTTTTTTAATTAACATTTTTTTTTTTTTTTTTTACTAATCTCACTGATTAGTGAGCTGGGCTCCATTGACCTTGCATGGTTGAATGCAGTACCTGCATTCAACCTGCAGAAAGGGGCTCGAGAGTTCTCAAGAGGGTTCTATTGTTGAAGCCATCTTGTGAATGGCGGCAACGTCATTTACATGATGGCATTTATGGTTGCTCTTTGGAGGAATCACAAGCCAATCGGGGTAGGGGGGTTGTGGGGAGGGCTTTCCTCACCGGATCCACGGCCAGCCCGTTTAACAGCAGCCCGTACATGTTAGTGAAATACTGCTAGTGAAAGTACAAATGTTGGGAGATACAGAAAAGTGTTCCCTCTCCATGTATTCAGATTTCCCACTGGCAGGGACTCGGTGTTCTCAAGGGAACATTCCATCTCTCTTTGTGTACTCAATACACTGCCCTACGTGTTTCGTGGAATTCCTCCACTTCCTTTTTTCCCCCTTTTGCCTTCTTTTCATCTCACTTTGAATTTCTGAACCACCTCCCACATGATTCTCACTTTTAAAACATTTCTATATCACTATTAGTATTTTATACACAATTGTATTTATATTTCACACCAGCAGTTATACGATAGACACACTAACTCTAATTTTGAGGTGTGTGTTTTCTCTCTTCTTTGGAATTTTTGGTTGATAGATAGTGTTTGGATTATGCACCTATTGCGTCTGAGAAATTGCTATTTTTTATCCAAGTGACAGTCCCACTACACTGTGTTTTAATTTCAGCCCAGAGATTTTCTAAAAGTTTGTAAGTGCCACAATGTCAATACCAATCAGTGACATCCAATACATCTCAAGTTATTTGTATTTGTATTAACATTTTGTTAACATAATGCATTTTGATGAAAGTACAAATGATATGAATCACAAGGTGTGTGAAAGCACAGACAGGAGCATGTATAATACAAAGCAATATTCTTCTTTACAACAGTACCTGCCACCTTCTCACAGACTTTGATTACTCTTATACTTTGAACCTTTGTGTTTCTGACTAATGATCCTTTGTGAAAAAGAAGGATTGGGGCAGGACATAGAATGGATCACACTGTAAAAGCAAATTCATACAGTTTTATAGATTTAATAGATTTTTTCAGGACATTGCCCACATGATAAAGCAGCTTTACAGTTATTCAACTACGTCTTTTTTCAATGGATGTAGTTAAAAACATTCTTTTGTTTGGCACATCAATTACAAATACTTCAACTGAATGTCCAGCAGGGTATCACCTAGCTCGAAGTTGGGGGAAAAGAATATTCACATTTACATATGTTTATAGGTTTTTAAAGACACCTCACTGAATGTGACAAATCCAATTAAAACAATCCTATTGCATGAATCATAGGCGTTGCTTACAAATCTGAAACTTTGGTATGATCTCTTCAAGAGTAAAAAAATACACATCCTCAAAATATGTATATGTGATGGGATAAGAAAAAAAAAAAAAAAGAAAGAAAGAATATTATTTTTATTATAGTTTTAATAAAATGTTTTGCATTTCTAGGATGTTACATCTGCTAGACAATGGAGAAATATAGTGTTTTAATTAAAAGTTATATTTGAAATATTTTGGAGGGAACCTACATTCGAAAGTATCCATTTGTGCTTTGTTTTCCCTCCCAGTAAGCTTACCCTGAGGTGTTTTTCACCTAAGGCTAAATCAGTCACAGACTGATTGATTGCTCAGAAATCAGCAACGTGCTAAAAGTTGTCTATTCTTAAAATGAGTGTGTAATCCTTTTTATCCCTGCGCCACATGGAGTGTTCTTTAAGCATTCACTAGGCCAGTGTTCAATTGCTTAATAAAGAACTCCAACCATCTTTTTGATATTTGTTTGTGATAGATTTATTTTGTAAATAGGGTAACTACCAATGTGTGTTAACTAGGTAGTTAGTAGAAGAGCAGTCAATTAATATTCCTGTAGATGCAATTTTTGGTGGCTTACCAAAGATGAAGTTCTCAGACGAAAACAAAAAACAAAAAAATATAAAAACTTGCTACCATGACTATATGCCATCACAGGTGCCCCCTCATTGTCAAAGCGATCAACCCCATAAAGTTTTTTTTTTTATGAAAGAAATACACACTTAGGCCGATACATTTATATGAATAAATGATAATGCAGGGGCCTGCATGTGTGTGTGCAAATACTTAAATAGGTTACATTTATAAAGTGAGTATGGGTTTTGAGGAAAATAATGGGGCAAATTAACCTTGTTTTTAATTTTTACTAATATATATATATTATATATATATAAGTTTGGGGTCACTTTTTTGCAAAATGTTTTTCAAACTTAAACATGAACTAGCTAACACAACATGCCAGTGGAAGACAGGATTTATGGTTGTTGAAAAGAGGTCTCTGTACACATGTGAAGATATATGTACACTGTATTTCTAATCTATTTCATGTTATTTTAATGTTTGCTTTTTTTCAAAAACAAGGACAATTCATAGAAACATAGAAAGTGACGGCAGATAAGAACCAGTAGGCCCATCCAGTCTGCCCAACCTCTGAGTACTTTCCTTTAGTACCTGCCCTTATCCTATATCTAGCTTGGCTTTATGCCTATCCAATGCTTGCTTAAATGCCTTTACTGTATTAACATCTACCACTTCTGCTGGAAGGCTATTCCATGCGTCCACTACCCTTCACTCTTTCTACTGCTAATACCTCTTGCTATACAACCAAGCATTCTGCTAGCATTACCTGCTGCTCTTCTGCATTGTCTGCCTACCTTTAAATCCTCAGAAATAATTACCCCTAAATCCCTTTCCTCACAGGTTGAGGTTAGGACAGTATCAAATATTCTATACTCTGCCCCAGGTGCATTACTTTGCATTTATCCACATTAAATGCCAATTGCCACAGCTCTGACCATTTTTCCAGTTTACCTAGATTGTTTGCCATTTGGCTTCTTCCTCCAGGAACATCAACCCTGTTGCAAATTTTTGTGTCGTCAGCAAATAAACAAACCTTTCCATCAAGACCATCTGCAATATCACTAATAAAAATATGAAAGAGAATGGGTCCAAGTACAGATCCCTGAGGTATCCCACTGGTAACAAGACCTTGTTCTGGATATACGCCATTGACTACAACCCTCTGTCGTCTGTCACTCAGTCACTCTCTAATCCATTCAACAACATTGAGATCTAAACCCAGAGATTACAGTTTATTTATAGGTCTATGTGGGACAGTGTCAAAGGCCTTACTGAAATCCAGATACACAATGTCTACTGCACAACCGCGATCAATTACTTTAGTCACCCAATAAAAAAAATCAATAAGATTCGTTTGGCATGATCTTCCTGAGGAAAACCCATGTTGTTTTTGATCTTGAAACCCATGTGACTTCAGATGTTCAACAATCCTTTCCTTTAACATAGTTTCCATTAATTTCCCCACTACAGATGTAAGACTAACTGGCCTGTAGCTGCCCGACTCCTCCCTACTGCCTTTTTTTGTGAATGGGCACAACATTCGCTACTTTCCAATCCCCTGGGATGACTCCCGTTACCAATGATTTGTTAAATATATCAGTTAACGGTTTTGCTAGTACACCCCCAAGCTAGTACACCCCCAAGGTATATCCCATCAGGTCCCATCGACTTGTTTGTCTTTACCTTAGACAACTGAAGTAGAACCTCCGCCTCGATAAACTCACATATATCAAATGATTCAGTCTTTTTTCCCAACTGAGGTCCCATTCCCTGATTTTCATTTGTAAAAACTGAACAGAAATATTCATTGAGGCAGTCAGCTAAACCTTTATTCACGTGTAAACTATTTTTTCTTATATAATAAAAACTATAATTGAGAAAAAATGTGTTTTTTTTATTTCCTTTTATTTGCCAACTTTCCCCCAGTTATGCACATCTGCCCCCCAGATTTCCCTTTACCCCCTATATGCTACTCTGCCTCCCTGATATTCCTTTTAACCCCTATATGCCACTCTGTCCCCCTGATATTCCTTTTAACCCACTATATGCCACTCTGCCTCCCAGATATTCCTTTTAACCCACTATATGCCACTCTGCCTCCCTGATATTCTTTTTAACCCCCTATATGCCACTGTGCCTCTAGAAAGCCCTTATACCCCCCCTATATGCCACTCTTACCCTCCCCGACTTACCAGTGCTTCCATAGACTTCTCCCCCATACTTCAGATTACTTGGTCATAGACCAATGTCATAGATGCCCCGGCAGCAGAGGAGGTTGCAGATGCCCACCAGCTGCTGGAGAGAAGGATCCAGGTCCCCTGGAGCGCTGTGGGTGATCTGGATCTTAGCCTAATAATCAGATCTCTATTTGATCTCATCAAATCTCCTACAGATGGGGTTACCCCATCCGTCTCATCGTTGTTAGAGATGGCTCCACGTCTTCCATCCACACCCCGGAGGACGGCTTGGCTCTTCTGCGTAAATGGGGAATCGACCCGGCTGCTGATCCTGTTCCACCGCCGCCCGATGCCGCGAAAGAAAAGATCTCCCCGCAGAAAAAGTTGAAGAGGGACTGGTCCACGAAAACTTGAATCCCTACGCTACTCTCCGGGACGGTAACCTCTTGATTTTTCCATGTTGGGCCTCCCGCTGCCACCAAGGTCTGGAGCGGGTCGACCGCGATGCTTTTTTTTTTTTTATTTTATTGTGCTCATGTTTAATTGATTTTTTTCACGTTTTACTGTTTTTGTTTTTCATACACGCGCGCTACACACATACTTTCTGTTTTTCTCGTTTGCTCCCGGCTACCCCGGATCCATTTGGGCGATTCCCATCCATTAGGCCCGGCTCTGACTCGCTCGAGTCTGTGACCCTTATTGCCCCATCCGAGGGCCCTAGTTGTTCTTCCCCCCTGGGAAGTTGTTTACCAGCACTGCACACTTCATTACACTTTTTTTTTTCTTTTTGTTATATATATATATATATATATATACCGTTTTTGCTCACACAATTTTTTCCGTTTTTTTTTATATATATACATGCACATCTTCCTCGGGTTCTTATAGGCGGCCACGTTGTGTCACACGGTTTTTGGCTACGCGGCCTCCCGCTGGATGTGCCTATCTCACTTGCACCTCTCCACCCCCCTAGTGCTATTTACCTCTTTAGCACGCCTTTTCCATAGCATGTTTGGGCTCGCTCCCCTGGTTATACATTTTTATTGTTTACCATATGTTATCTTTTTGTTTGTACTCAGTGATGCTTTTCTTGTGAATATTCTTTCGTCTCTACACCGTTTAGTTTTGTCTGGTCGGGTGTGGTCACCCATATGTCGCTATCACATGCTCCATTCTGAGGGATTGTCTCCCCTGCGGGTCTTATTTCACATGACAATTTCGTTTTTTTTACACTTTATACCCAGGGCTGAATTAATCTTACTCTCCATAAACGCCAAGGGCCTTAATACCCCTCAGAAGAGGAACTCCCTGTAGTCTGAAGTCAAGTCACATAAAGCCAACATCGTATGTGTCCAAGAAACTCACTTCAAAAAGTCTAGTACGGTTAATTTATTTTCCAAACGTTTTCCCTGGCAATACCATTCCATGGCCACCTCTAAAAAGGCGGGAGTCTCGCTTCTCTTTTCCAACACCCTCTCATTTTCCTTGATACGCAAATGCCCTGACCCGCAGGGACGTTACCTCATTTTGGTGTGCGACATTAATTCCGTCCGATACACTATAGCCTCTTTTTATGCCCCTAACACCTCCCAAATTCAATTTTTCAGTTCGTTTTTATCTAAATTGGATGCTTTAAAACAGGGTCAGGTCATCCTATGTGGCGACTTGAATGCGGCTCTTTCTCCCCGACTGGACAGCTCCACCTTCAGACACTCCACACACACCTCCCGCACACATGCGCTTGGCTCCACTATGTCCTCTTTATTACACTCCAACCAACTATTTGACGCCTGGAGGGTCCTACACCCCTCTGAACGCGATTACACGTATTAATCTGCACCACACACATCATATTCTCGTATAGATTACATTTTTCTAGATAAATTTACTCTCCAATCGGCCAAGTCGTGTTCCATAGGGTCCATATCCTGGTCCGACCATGCCCCCCTTTTACTTACCCTAGCGCTTTCTTATCCCGTCTCGGGCAGAGGTAGTTGGCGCCTTAATGACAGCCTGATGTCACATCCGGCGCATAAGGAACTAATTACTTTCTTGACAACGCCTCCCCTGACTCCTCTGTGGAGACGGTCTGGAATGCTCATAAAGCAGTCATGCGTGGCCGGCTGATCAGTCTAGCCTCCCACCTTAAGAAACAATATCTTACAGATAAAACTTCCCTGCTCATGCAACTCCACGATTCTGAGACCCTTCACAAACGCCACCCGACTGATTCCCTAATGCGCAATAACAAACACATTAAATAACAATTATCGGAAATTAACGCCCGCTCAACGGCATATATGCTGATGAAGCTTAAACAAAAGTTTTATGCGAAAGGCAATAAAGCTGACTCTATTTTGGCTAGAAAACTTAGGCACACTATTTCTTTATCCCGCCCTTCTCACATCCTTGACGCTACGGGCCGGGAGATTCGCAACCCTTCTCAGATGGTTGAGACTTTCGCTACCTACTACTCCAAATTATACAACCTGCAACATGATACTACCCTCTCTCAACCCTCACTAGCGGACATCAATGCTTATTTAGATTCTACACACTTACCTACCCTCACACCTGAGATTTCTGAGCCTCTTGCCATGCCTATAGAGTTGAGGGAGATCGAAAGAGCTGTGTGCCAGCTTAAAAAGCGTTCAGCTCCGGGTCCGGATGGATTCACTGCTACGTATTACCGCTCTTTCTTACCTACTTTAGGGCCTCATTTACTTTCTCTTTTCCGTTCCTTTATGTCGTCTGGCACTATTCCTTCTGAGAACCTTAGAGCGCACGTAGTTACATTGCCTAAACCTGGTAAGCCACCGACTGTATGCCCTAATTTTCGTCCCATTTCTCTCCTCAACACCGACCTCAAGATTTACGCGAAAATTCTGGCAAATAGACTGGCCCCTCTACTGCCCTCCCTTCTGCACCCTGATCAGGTCGGCTTTGTTTTGAGTCGCCAGCCTTCCGACAATACCCGCAAGTTTCTGAATTCCCTCTGGGATGCAGCCAAACATAAACACCCCAGCCTTTTTATTTCTTTCGACGCCGAAAAGGCGTTCGATAGACTCCATTGGCAATTTCGCGTGTTCTACACAAATTTAATTTTCCCCTTCCATTTATTCAAGCGGCCCTAGCACACTACACGTCCTCCCACCTCTCCTATCTAGGTATCCGCTTACCCAAGTCACTTCACGACATAAATACTCTTAATTTAGTGAGGGTCTGGGACTCTGTGAGGAGGGACATTGTTAGGTGGCGTGGCTATGAGCTCTCTTGGCTGGGCAGGGTGAATGCCTTAAAAATGACAGCCCTCCCGAAATTACTTTATGTGCTTCGGACGGTTCCGGTTCAGAAGTTTTTTGTTTCCTTCACGTATGTCCGGAGTAGGTCCAGAGTTGCGAATCGTACCCGTTACGTGCCCCGCCTTCAAGGTGGCCTTGGCGTCCCCCACATAGAATCTTACCATGAGGCTTGCATTCTTGCACAAACACTTCCCTTTCTTTCATCCACCCGCCCTCCAATTTGGACCGTTCAGGAAAATAGTGCCATTTCTCCTTTCACTATTGACCAACTATTGTGGCTACCCCGCCCTAAGCGCCCGCGCCTTCTACCTCTGCCCCCGACAACTAGGCACACTATTTACACATGGGACAGGGTGGCCAAGCGTTTTCCTACTCTGCACCGCCTCACACGTATCACTCCTTTACGGATTCTAGAGCTGCTCATCCCTGATTTTACAATCTCCCATTGGGTCCGCCCTGGTCTTTCCACGTTGGGAGACCTATACACAGACGGGGTATTGTTCCCCTTCTCATACTTCACTTCTACACACGGCGTCCCTCGGCGAGACTTCTTCCGTTACCTCCAGCTCCGTCATACGCTGGGTTCTCTGCCTTCCCCCGTGTGCCACTCTACCCCGTTTCTCCAGCAATTGGCTTCCCTACGTGACTCAGCTCCTAGGTTTCAAGGGGCCATCTCCATCTGGTATTCGCTGTTAATAGCCCGTTTCTCTGCCCGTAAATTGCCTCATATGCTTGCCTGGGAAAGGGAGCTGCGCACGGAATTTCCATTGGAATCCTGGCTGGAGGCGGAGGAGGCGATGCGGGGGGTCACCCACTGCACCAACCACCTGGAGCTTCAAAAGAAGCTCAGCTGCCGCTGGTATCTCACCCCGGTCCGTCTCTCACACATGTGGCCTACCCAATCCAAACTTTGCTGGAGAGGTTGTGGACACTCGGGGTCCATGCTTCATATATGGTGGAGCTGTCCAGTCCTGAAGCCGCTCTGGACGGATATATTCACCCTGTTACGCCGCATTTTTCACTGCCCTTTTGATTTTCTCCCGGAGTTTGCGTTACTCCATTTATTTCCCGATCCTATCCCTCCCTCGACACGTAAACTTCTTATACACGTTCTCATAGCCACTAAACTGTGTATTGCCAAACGTTGGAAGGAGCCTCTCCCTCCTGCCCTCGCTGAAATAGTTATCACGGTTGAAAGACACAGGGTTTTGGAGAAAATGTCTCACGACTCATCATGCACCTCACACTTATACACGGAAATCTGAACCTCCTGGCTCTCTAGTCAGGTTCTCTCTGACTATTGTTGACTATTTGCTCTTGACCACACCCGAACCAGTACCTTGACATATTGATACTTTGCCGTTCTCATATGTATTGCCCTCTGCTCCGCACTGTGCACAAGCTCTACTGTACTCCCTGTCTGCAGTACGTCTCACACATTCATTATTATTATTGCTGTCCCGCGGTTTCACCCGCATGATATATCACTGATTTGTTCTAGTTCTTTTTTGTTACTTTTATTTTTGCTTTCGTGACCATTTGTTTTCTGCATCTCCATACCACACACGATGCCTATTCTACATTGTATTACATGTGTTCACGCATCAGTTGCGTTATTGTTGCTGGATATGTTTTGAAAAAATATAAAATCCGTCGTCAGTCTCGTCTCTGATGTATGCTTAGATCTGCTGAGGGTCTTTTTTTTTCGTTATTCTTTCCTTTTTTCTTTTTGTCACCATTCATTATGCTGCTCATGTGGTTATATTCCTGTCCTGCGTGACGGCTGTTATTGGTCTTTTGTGACATGTGTCTCCCCATTTGTACCACGATTCTGACGAATAAAAACTTTTTAAATCGTAAAAAAAAAAGTTAACCCCTAATGAAGCAACTTCTCCGGCAGATCCCACTGGTCTCCCTGTTCTATCAGTTAAATGTCCGTACAAGCGACTTTATTGGTCGTTCGTACAGACATTTAACTGATAGAACAGGGAGACCAATGGCATCTGCCGGGCAAATTACAGCACCAGGAGCCTAAAAGTCTATACGAGCGACCAACAGAGTTGCTCGTACAGACTTTTAAAACCCTAATGCAGCAACTTGCCCGGCAGATCCCACTGGTCTCCCTGTTCTATCAGTTAAATGACAAGTTACGGCACCAGGAGTTTAAAAGTCTCTACGAGCGACCCTATTGGTCGCCAGCAAGGGGCTCGTCTGCCATCAACCATTGGCAGACGAGCCCCCTGCTGACGACCAATAGAGTTGCTCATACGGACATTTAAACTCCTGGCGCCAGAGCTGCTGCGGTACGCGTTAACCCTGTATTAACCCCTTAACCAGAAAAAACGAAGAAAAACCGAACACGAAGAATGTCCACGAATATTCACCCGAAGAGAAGGCAGGAACAGGCGGATATTCGTGGAATACGAAGATTTTTTTTTCCCCGAAGACGAGCACGAAGACGAACACGAAGAGCCCCCTGGTGCCCAAGTCTAGTTACCACACCAAATCATATATTTTTGAAAACTAGACACCCAAGAGCACTTCAAATGCTTGTATTTTAACTCTTTTCATTCATTATTTTTACCACCAGCCTTTGTCAAAGATTGCTATAGTATTTTTTAGTGTTTTTTTTAGCTATTTACAGCTCCTTTTATATCTTATTGTCAAACAACACCCCAATATGTGTTCAGCAACATCTCCTGAGTACAGTGAAAGCCTCATGCTTGGGTTTGTTGGGTTATTTGGGAGGTAAAAGACCCACTAAGGTGGGCATCTGGTCAGTCTTCGCCCATGTCCTATTTTTGGATCTTTGAATCTGGCCAATTCAATTTACTCTATCAAATCATAAACACTCCATGAGCATTTAACAAGCCAGTATTTTAACTCTTTCCATGCGAGAATTTTTGTGAACATGTGCTTATTTTAGGACTTGGTCACACAAATGTTTTTATATATTTTGGAACTTTTTTTGTTTATATTTTGTTGGAAATGGATGGTTCCCATGATAGTGACATCAGTGGGGAATTTTTACGTTACCAAATTGTACCGTATTTTCTCGATAAGACGAGCCTGATTATAAGAAGGCTCCCCAAAATCTGTATATTAATTTAGGAAAAAAAGAAAAAGCCTGAATATAAGACAACCCTATAGGAAAAAAGTTTTACTAGTAAATGTTAATTCATGTAAACTATTTTTTTAAAAAAATAAAAGCTATGATTGAGAAAAATATTTTTTTGTTTTTATTTTCCAACCTGCCCCCCAGTTATGCACATCTACCCCAGGCTTGCCACTCTGCCCCAGAAATGGATTATACCCCATATATGCCGCTGTGCCCCATCATATGCATTTTAACCCTCTAAATGCCACTGTTGCCCATGATATGCCTTTTGACCCCATATGTGCCACTGTGCCCCATGATATGCCTTTTATAGGCAATTTCTGCTGCAGCCGGAAGGAGGTGCGGTTAGCAGCGGGGGTTGTCTGCGTCCATCGCGCATACACCCTCCGAGGAAGGTCTGCGCGATGGATGCAGACAACCCCCGCTGCTAACCGCACCTCCTTCTGGCTGCAGTGGAAGTTGCCTTCGCGAATCGCGTAGACTGACCAAGGGGTCAGAAGCACCGGTACGTTTTTTTGGGGGGGGTTACCAGACAGGAGGATCCAGGTCCCCTGCAGCGCTGCGGGGGATCTGGATCTTAGTCTCATAGTCAGACCTATTTGAGGTCTGATTATAAGATGACTCCGATTATAAGACGAGGGGTATTTTTCACAGCATTTGCTCTGAAAAAAACCTTGTCTTATAATCGAGCAAATACGGTATTTAGTTTTTTTTAACTATTTTTATTTTAAATTTTTTTAATATTTATTTTATTTTTTAACCTTCTTCCTCCTCGCTGCTGCTGCAACCTTCCCGGAGAAGGGGGAGACCCCCCTCCAACGCACAACCGCTCCAGCAGTGCTGATGAGGAGAAGAGGAAGACCCTTCTCTACTCCAGGAACGCCTCAACTGCAGCCTCCACGGAGAAGAGGGAGACCTCCCTCCACTCCACAACTGTTCCACCTCTCCACGGAGAAGGGGGAACCCTCCACCACTCCACAGCTGCCACTTTGGGACTGCTGCGCGGGAAAGGGAGACCCTCATCCTTGTAGCAGGTTGGTCCTGTGACGGAGGATTTGGTACCCTGGTGTCCTCTGGTGGTCAACTCCAGGACTTAATACTGGAAGATTTCGCCACACTCAAGATTGCTGCTCAAGTGACATTTTTGGATCCAAACAGAATTCCACGCCCCCTGCTGCCGGCTCCTATTTAAATCTTCCAATTTTCAAGAATCATTGCCCTTTGATGGTCGCCTATGTTTATAGTGCTAGTCCTCAGTGCTATCTCCAGCAGTCTTCTGTATTTGTACATGGAGTGGGATTTAAGTGACACTGTTAAAACTTAGGAAGCGATTGGGAGTGAATTAACCTGTTTTACCATGCTTCAGATGTTATTTTTATTACATTGATGATTTAGTCTTCATCTGGCAGAGAAAATAGGAGAACTTGCACTTGTTTGTGGATGACCAAAGTACCATATGTTTTGCTACCAATTGGAGAATGACTATTATTATTATACTTTTATTTATAAAGCGCTGACAGATTTCGCAGCGCTACACAAGATGAAAAATTTAACAGAAAACGACAAGTACAATACAGCAATTGACATACAAATACAAGAGGAATGAAGGGCCCTGTTCCCACAGGAACTAACAATCTAGGTAGATAAGGGTGAGAAAAGGGAGGTGAGGACTGTGTGGTAATGAATGATGTTAATGCAGGGCAAGATAGGAGTTGTAAGTGGGTGAGAGGGAAGTTTTGATGTTTATGTCAGTGGTAGGCTTCCCTGAAGAGAAAAGGTTTTAGAGAGTGTTTGAAGGAGGGTAGAGTTGGTGAGGGTTGGACAGCACGGGGAAGAGAGTTCCAGAGGGTTGGTGCTGCACGACAGAAGTCCTGTAGGTGGGCATGGGAGGAGGTGATGAGTGAAGCTGCAAGGAGCGGGTCATTGTTGGATCTTAGAGGGCGGCCTGGAGAATATTTGCTGATGAGGGAGGATAGGTAGAGGGGAGCGGTGTTAGTGAGAGCTTTGTAGAATAGAGTTAGTATTTTGAATTTTATTCTGCTATGGATGGGGAGCCAGTGGAGGGTCTTGCAGAGAGGTGCGGTAGATGCAGAGCGTCGGGTGAGATAGATTAGTCTGACACATGCATTGAGCACAGATCGGAGAGGAGATAGTCGGGAGAGAGGATGGCCGGTAAGTAGGTCGTTGCAATAGTCTAGGCGGGAGATTACGAGGGAGTGGATTAGTTGTTTTGTGGTGCTGGCAACCAGGATTAGACACATTTTGGAAAACTAGTTGGTTGTGGCAGGATTTATCAATATTCATCTGACTACCACACCAAGACCTGATAGTTTTCATCCCTATTCCAGGTTCAAGCACTCCTTTTATCATTACTTACTATTGTAAAAGTAATTTATAAAGACATGGAGTCTCACATTATGCATTACTCTTTTCTTTAATTTAACAGCAGCAAAGAACATAAAGAGTTAATACAAATCAGAAAAAAGAACCAATAATAAGCCTACAACATTCCCCTCCCCTCCATATAAAGTAGGCTGTAATCCAAAGCTCCTCCTCATTTCTTTGCTGCTCCCTCAGATAAGTATACAGTTTGCTTGATTTGTCTCTTGTATATTTTACGTTATTATCCTACTGTACCTTCCATCTTCCCTTTTTATCCCCTTTGGGGGCGGTGGTGTCCCCTCCTGTCCATCTCTATCCTTCTTTGGTTGTGTTTCTGGTTGTTTAGAGGATGCAGCTGCATCTATTATTGTCACTATGTAAGTTTGTCCTAATACATTATGGTTCTATTTCCTAGAACTCTATGTGGCCTTTTTAGTTTTTTCAGTTTTTAGAAGTACCCATGACGTATTTTGGTGTGGTTTTCGCAAACATGTACACTGTCTTTAAGTACCCTGCATCCTGTAAGATTGGTTAGACACCTGTGAGGTCTGTTACCTGCCTTTTGCGTTTGCTCCCTATCCCTGCTCCCATCAGACTGACCATATCTGCAAGATCATGCAGACTGGCAGGGAAACCATTAAGTCTGGATCCTCTACCAGTACCCAGGTTTCTTACACTAAAATGTCCCTTGAACTCTGTACTACTGATGATGCCTCACCTCGGGACTGTATGAATTCACAAGAATTCTAGAGAATGCTGGATGCCACTATGGCCAAGTCTGTGTCTCAGGCCCTTCAGTCAGCCATGGGCCTTATGTCCACGACTATTTCACATCTCATCTGCATTAAAGGCCGTGCAGGGTTCCTCAATAACTGACCTAAACCCACCCCACGAGCCAAAGACCAATTTGGCACTGCCGGTCGGTAAAGCTTCAGATGATGTGGTTGCACCACATAAAAGAGCCCCTCACAGGGCAAAATCTGTGAGAAATTGGAAGAGGGCTAAGACCCTTAGAAATGATGGCTGGCTCTGATTCAGCACAGGAGGAGGTGTCCGATGAGTCTGAGGACAAATATCTCAACCCCCGGGTCTAATCCCGAATCTAGTGAACAGGGGCTGGCAGCTCCTACAGTTACGCCCTTACAGCCGCAAGGGGATGGGAACCTAGCGGGAAGCCTTTATTTAATCCTGAAGAGTTACAACACCCAAGATCCTCTGCATGGTGCCCCTCTGAGCATGTAGCTCAGTATGTAGTCCAACTTGTGATTAAACCCCTAGACAAGGCGTACCCGGTGACGCATGTGTGACTCCAGAGGTTGATCCTAAACTGGACCAATTTTTAGGCAAGTCGGGGTGGAAGGCCAAGAAGGGCCTTGATTTTTCCCTACGCAGTTGTCAGGATAAGGTCCGGGACATTCTGGGACCTGCGACCAAGATCTTTGATATGGTGGAAACCGCCTTAGCGGACGAATCCCCTATTGATCTCATGGCTCTGAGGAGTTGGGTGCAGAGGGCAATATGCCTTATCGGCAATGCCAACTGAACGCCGTAAAGCCATTCTTCTAAAATTAGATACGAAATTGGTCAATATGGCTATCTCTGACCCTGGTCCACAGACAAAGGGCCTACTCTTTGGGGACGGTTTTGTCAAATAAATTGGTTCCTATGTTGGTACCTTCACGGACCTCAACAAAGCAAAGACCAACATCCGAAAGGTCTTCAAACCTAAGGTTTTCAGTGAGGCCGGCAGACCCAGGGGCCGTCTGTCCGGCCGGTCGTCCAGGAACCCTTACATGGGATCCCGAGGCCCCAGAATATCAAGTACATGTTTCCATGCTTTGACCTTCTTTCCCCAGAGAGGGTGTCCCTGGCAATCCAGAGGCTCCAAAGGTTCCTACTGGAAACAAGACCCTATGGTAAGTCTGAATCTATTTACCCCTTCTTCCCTAGTAAATGTGGGAGGCAGACTCAGCCGGTTTTATACAGCATTGGCAGCACTAACATTAGATGTGTGGGTGCTTCAAACAGTCTGTGGGTATCGAATAGATTTTTCTCTGTTCTCCATATCAGCTAGTTTCACCCCAGTGCATCCAATTCTCGGATTCCGGGAAGTCCAATCCCTATTCAAAAAAGGGGCAATTATTCCCACTCCATTTCACCCATCGGGTTTCCTCAGCAACTTGTTCCTCTGCCCCAAGAAAGGAGGAGCGGTAAAGCCGGTAATAAATTTAAAACCTCTAAACACTTTTGTTCGTTATCAACACTTCACAATGGAGGGCATTCACTGTCTGAGAGATCTTCTGATATTGGGCGATTGGATGGTCAAGTTAGACCTCCAAGACGCATATTTGACAGTCCCTATAGCAGCGGACCATCAAAAGTTTCTACGGAGTGACATGGTGCTTCACATGTCTCCCATTCGGCCTGTCGTCTGCTCCTTGGTGTTTCACCAAGGTTCTCAATCCAGTGATGAGTCATCTCTGGAAACGGGGAGTCAGGATTATCGTCTATTTGGACGATACACTGATTCTTTCTCAGGACATTCCCACTCTCCGGGTTGGATTTCACAGACTTTTGACCCCTGGCTGGCTTACTGGACTTTGCTTTTTGGATTAACCCTTGCTGCTGTAACTTTCCCTATTTGATTTCACGAACGCTTGACCCTTGGCTGGATAACTGGACTTTGTTTTTTGGATTGCCCATTACTGCGTTGTACACGGTGTCTCTCTGCGCTGTGTCTCACCCTTGACACTGGCTCACATTTCATTACAAGCAGAATATATTCCCGGATTGTCGAATTCAGTCGCAGACTGGCATTCGAGATTTCTCGAGGACTCCAGAGATTGGCGTCTTAATCGGCAAGTTTTTCTAATGATCCTGGAACTTTGGGGTCCACTGGATATGGATCTTTTTGCGTCTTGGCTGAACACTCATCTTCAGGGGTTTTTCAGCTGGAGACCAGATCCAGAGGCGCTAGCGACGGATGCGTTTTTACACCCGTGGCCACCTCATTGGAACTATGAGTTTCCCCCCTTTTCGCATCCTGCTACATCTCAGACACCTCAGAACCTCACTAGTCCTCATAACACCTTATTGGAGCTCCCAGTCGTGGTTTCCGACACTTTTAGAGATGTCGATAGATATTCCTCGACTCCTTCCTAGATTCCCGACTCTCCTGGTGAACCCGGAGGGGGATTCACATCCCCTTCTCCCCCAAATACAATTGATGGCTTGGCTGGTATCAGGGGGCCCTGGTGCCTCGGAGGCGTTTCGAGCACAACTTCACAACTCTTGGCAGGGGCTTAGGCTCCAGGGACTAGACGAGCCTACGGACTTGCCTGGGGTGCATGGAGTCGTTGGTGCTTGGGGAAACACCTGGATCCTGTTCTTGCACCTGTGAGCTCTATTCTTCTTTTTCTGTCCGAATTGTTCGAACAAGGTTTAGCATATCGCACAGCCAGCTTGTTTAGATCAGCTATCTCAGCAGGTCATAATGGGTTTTGAAAGAATACCAGCAGGTAAACATTCCACTGTATGTCATCTCCTGAAAGGTGTTGGTGGGGCCCGTCCTCCTAAACCTAAATATTCGAAGGTATGGGAAGTTAATTTAATCTTACATATGTTTAATGTTTTGCCTCGTAACTCAGAGTTGTCATTGTATAAACTATCTGTAAAACTTGTTACCCTGTTATGTTTTATCTCCTGTAAAAGGGTTTTGGATTTCTGATGGCTGGATATTACCAGACGATCATTTACCCCTGAGGGGGTTCAGTTTGATATTGTCAGGCATGCTAAAACTGCCTCAAGATCAGTCTTTTATCCAAGTTTTCCCTCATCAACCAATTTATTCCCAGTTGAATGCTTAAAAGAATATGAGAGTAGAACAGAGCCTTTTAGAAGGCAAGACCAACCCGAACTTTTCCTTGCCACTCGGCAACCTCACTTACTTGTCTCTACCCCATCTCTGGCCAGGTGGGTTAAGCGGACCTTAAGGGAAGCAAGGATTGATGTTTCTATTTTCGGCACACACTCTGTAAGGGGTGCTATGGCTTCTAAGGCGGCTAAGGTAGGTTGTCGGTTAGAGGATATCCTTAAAGCCGCAGATTGGTCAAGGGAATCCACATTCCGTACTTTTTATTTTAAACCTGTATTTCATTTTTCAGAGCAGGTTATAGCACAGCTTTGAACATGCATAATGTGAGACTCCGTGTCTTTATAAATTACCAGATTTTGCTAATTCATGACGTAAAGAGAGTTGAGCATTATTCCCACCGACGTATATACCTGTTTCATGTACCCTACCCTGTTTAGGCGATTACCTTTATAAGTATAGTTGGAGTATGCATGCGTTTTGATGATGCTTATCTACACATGCGGATTACATGTTTGTATTACCATGTATTTGTTTCTTCTCTATTGCAGTTTGAGGATGCTGGTTGTCGAGTTGAGAGTTGGTTCCAGGACCGGACTGGGACAAAAAATAGGCCCGGGCATTTAAGCCTGAGCAGCCCATTTTTTATTTATTTATTTATTGTTAAAGCCCACCTCTCATGTACCATCTTTGCATTTACTCACTCATTCACACAAATCATTAACACATTCATTAATGCAGTCTCACAAATCATTCAAGCAATTCATCCACACCTGAATTCATTAATTGTCATACGCATTCACACAATTCATCCACACATTTCTTCATTAATTCTCATACGCATTCACACTACCCCCTCTCCCCATCTTATCTGCCCCTTATCACTATGTTCCTCCTTTTCACTATGTACCCCCTCTCACTATCTATCCCCTCTCCCCATTTCTCACTATCTAACCCCCCTCTGCTCCTTCTCACTGCACCCCCCTCCCTCACCCTACTTACCTTGTTGCAGGAGCAAGCAGCAACTGCGACCAGGCCCAGTCAGGACCGGACTGACTGGGCTAATGCGGCCTCTACGGCCGCATTAACCCAAGGCCCCTTAAGCCCGCCGCAACTGCGACCGGGTCCGCCCCTCTAAGGGCCCGGGAAGCCCCCACCAGGGCCGGCCTTAGGGGTCTGCGGCCGCACAGGGCTTAAAATAAAACCTCGGGGGGGGGTTAACTTTATTTAACATCCTCCATGTTAAATAAAGTTAACAAAAACTTTATTTAACATGGAGGATGTTAAATAAAGTAAAAAAAAAAAAAAACCCCGATGTTTTAATTTAAGTCGTGTGCTGCTGCACACCTGTGAGGCCGGCCCTGGTGGGGGCTTCCCGGCTCCTTAGAGTGTCGGACCCGGTCGCAGTTGCGGCGGGCTTAAGGGGCAGGTAGGGGCCTGGAGCTGCAGCTCCATCAGCCCCTAAGTCAGTCCGGCCCTGCCGCGGCCCAGCCCGATGGCCAGTCTGGGCCTGGTTGGTTCCTTAACCGTTTCTGCTCCTCCAGTTGCTTTGGTGGCTATGCCGGTTGTTAAAAATGTTTTGGAGCCGTTTTCTGTTTGGAGGACTTTTACAGACAAAGAAAAGAGGAGGAGTTTTGGATTACAGCCTACTTTATATGGAGGGGAGGGGAATGTTGTAGGTTTATTATTGGTTCTTTTTTCTGATTTGTGTTAACTCTTTATGTTCTTTGCTGCTGTTAAATTAAAGAGTGATCCATAATGTTCGACTCTGTGTCTTTATAATTCATGACTTTACATCATAAATTAGCAAAATCTGGTAATTGTTTCTGATCCTCCTGATCACATAGAAAAAAATTGTTCTTCTTGAGCATAAGTTACAGTGCTATATACAATAATGTAGTTTAGCATTGACACAAAAAAAACAAAAATAGAGCATGCAACCTAAAATGCATAAAAGGCACACAAAAAATCAGATTTCCAGGTCCCTGCTACAATGACCAATAACTACACAAAACAAAGCAAGAATTCAGCACATGGCCAGTGAATGTCATTAAAAAAACACTTTTCAAGGGCATAAATATTGGGGATTCCATCAGTCTACATGGCCATACCATGCCCCCCAAATGTCCTGATTTAGGCGGGACAGTCCCAATTTTCGGTCTCTGTCCCACCGCCCTGCCTATCCCTTCTTCTGTCCCGCTTTGCAGGGGCAGAGGAAGGGTGAGGCCAGGGCTGGACTGGCCCACAGGGATACCTGGAAATTTGGCCTCCTTAAGAGTTGGCCTCCTTACGAGTTGACCCCTCAACTACTTGTTTTAAAGATAATCCCAGTAGGGAGTTTAGAATATCTTCACTCCGGGCACAACCAGCTACTTTGGTTTTCCTGCGTTTGGGCAGCAAGTGAACATTTCCTCCTCAAGGTTGCTGTGTTAGATGCAGGAAAATGGACAAATGTAAGGCGCAACTCTGACAAGATCCAAATTGTTATGGCTAGATGACTAGGTCAGAGCGTCTCCAAAACTGCAGCGTGTTCCCGGTCTGCAGTGGTCGGTACCTATCAACAGTGCTCCAAGGAAGCTGAGCAGTTGTGGAGATGCTCTGACCCAGTCGTTTAGCCATCAAAATTTGGCCCTTGTCATAGTTGCTCGGATCCTTACGGTTGTCCATTGTTCCTGCTTCTAACACATCAACTTTGAGGACAAAATGTTTACTTGCTACTTAATATATTCCACCCATGTGCATGTTCACATTCTCATTAAATATTATATTCAGTTGATATAATTGGAAGAACCGGGAATTTAATGTCCCTGGAAGCATTTTTGGTGACATGTCACCGGGAGCATAACCATTTTGGCGAGCAGAAGATTAAAGCTAGAATGTGCAATCAGTCAGTGTGCATACAGGTATGCTGCACGCCTGTGAGAGAGCTGTCACAGAGCTGCACAGAGCGATCAGATGGTTCCCCAATAGGATTCCACTGACTGATGTAGAGGGGGACACCACAGACAAACCCTCTACTGCACAGAGGAATCCCCTGATTGCTGTATTCAGATGTTGCTGAACACATATCGGAATGTGGTTTTGAAATTACATATACCAGGATCTGTACAATTTATGTGGGGGAAAAAGTTTTTTTGACAAAGGCTTGACAAACTCAGGACAAATATTAGCACCTGTTTAGCAAGTTTTCCATTAGTTTTTGTAGATTAGTAAAAGCTTTTTAAAATAAAGTATTATTTTATTTATTTTTATAGTAAATTAAATGATATGATCAAAATAATGGCATCTAAAGAAATCTCTTCTGGTCTTTAAAAAGACAATATGTAACTTGTGTGGGTACACTAAACAAGAGAGAGGAGAAAAGTACAGCTGAATATGAGCACCACAAAAATGTTAAAAAGCCTTGGTCATTAAAGCCAAGGGTTCACTTACTATCAGGGTTCCACCCTGCCAGCCTGGGCTATGTGATAATTATACATGCCTACCGTGCCCAACTGCAGAAACTAGTGGCCACCCTTCACTCTCAGAGCCATGCTACCTGGGTGTAGCCCTGCCCTTACAGTATATGCATTCTCTGCCCTTCAGTCTGGGCCTTTGCATTGAAGTGTATTCAGCTTTGCTGTTTCTCTGCTTCCTGGTCCTGTACTGTTCTCAGCTGTTGTATTCCACCGATTTTGACCCGGGTTGTCCTGAGCTTGATTTGGCTTCCGATTTGGCTACTGTTCCTTTGATCTCCTGGTATTGACCCAGCTTGCTTGACTACCCAGCTTGCTTGACTGACGTGAGTCCAGTGCACTGCCTGTGGGCTACTAGTCGTGTTCCAGCCTTGTGCTCCGTGGTCCCCTATCCGAAGTCCGCATCCTGCCATGGTGCATCTGCCTTTGTCACGCTTGTTGACTAGTCCTGTTTCTCCTATTCTGCCAGCACGCTCCAGTATAGACTGTAACTTGTATATAATACCTACTGCCTCTTTGTCTGTACCTACCTACCAGTAATCATAGATTGTGGGGTACAGACAGTGATTAGACTTTACTGTGATAGGCTTTATAAAAATGATTCAATGGAAATCTACAATTATTGCATATATAAGGATTCATACTGTTTTTAACAACTCCAAGAAGCACAAGGAATGTAAAGCTGGGATGTTTTTTTTATAACTGTTAGGTATTACTATCACCATAATTAAGGGTTTAGGAATTACTTGTTCCCATCAGTGACATCGTTGTTGGCTATAAGGTGATAATGTCTCATCTTTAGAAAACATCAGAATTCATTAAACAGCTGCATGAAATAACCTGATTCAATGGTGTATTTCATTTTAACCACAGATTATATATGCATTTTTTTCTTGACACTGATGTAGCTATGTGAAAATAAATTCCTGTCTGCTTTCTGACTGCAGTGTGTGCTGTCAGTTTATGTAACAAGGTTGTGATTCATGAAGCAGTCGTCAGTTGTACTGCATAAGCAGTGTCCCACTTATGATTTGGTCTATTGCTTATTCCTTATCATTGTGTTCATGACTCATGATTTAATTTAACTATATGTCTGTACATAAGAAGAAACATTTTACGTAACTTCCTGCTATATATATTAGTAAGGCAGGTTCATTTTCTTCACAGGGTGGGGGTAAGAAGCTACTGACTCAGCAGGTTGATGGAACATTACCATAAATTGTTGATGTAATTTCAGATTGTATGGATCATTTATTAAAATAAAATGTATAAAATAATTTTTTTTTTGCATTCCATCCCTTATTAAGCATGTTTTTAGTACAATAATTAAACGATTGTGTACAAAAGTACTGAGGTGAATCAAGCAATTTATTGCAACACAGCTGCTTTATGTCATACAAACTACTACATTGATCTTTAAAGAAACTCCTTGGCTGTGTTTCCTTAGCAACAAAAATCAGGTAGGACATACACCTGTAGTAGCCACATGAGGAATTGGAGCAAAGGATGCCTTAATGACAGAACAGTCTGCATTTGTACATACAAACACAACAGACATTAATTGGTCAACACTATTGGTCACGTTCTTACAAGCAGCTAAACTGCAACGCAAAACAAACTTGGAAACTCAGATAATCCTTTTTCACTGATGTGCATCTTGGCCTAATTTTAGAGAAAGTAATGCACACACTTTTTAGTGTACTTTGTCATCCTTCAGTACAGTAAATGTACATACAAAGTAATATTTAAAGTTGTACGTCAATGACCCTTAATGTCTTTAACTTTGCAAACACATTTTCTTCCCTTCTCTTTTCAGTTCTTGTTACTTTTGCATGGTTCAGTCAAACTGTTACAGCCTTTGAAATGTATATTGTGTATGCATAGGGCGTGGTTACTTACCCTGCTTGACAGGTAAGTCTCTTACAGATACTTACAAAACTGAGGTTTATTATTGACCTAAGTTAGCTCATATACCCCCCCCATTAGTCTACTTGTAACCTCCCTGATTAAGAGTCAGTAGGAATTTTGGAGTAGTTGATAACAGAAATAGAATGTGCGCTGGAACATCATCTTTATCAACTGTTTGATATTAAGGTCCAAGCTATTGATGTATTCCTTCCAGGTTACACTTCCATTTTAATGGCCATTGGAGTGAAACTAAAAACCTCCATTTGTCTAAATAAGCATAGGGATTTGGGATAGTGCACAGGTAACTAGTTTTTGGTGTTTATTCTATGTATTTTGGGCTGATGAATACTATAGCCGTTGCTGCCGCCCAAGAGTGATGGGAGTTTGAGCGGAGGGCTTTCTTCTGTGTGTGTTTGTATTTCAATTTTGTATTTCACAGCCAGGTTACAATTGCTGCCGCCCATCCTATGTGGTCCCTATTAAGGGCTAATAAGTGTGTAGGGGTTCAGAGAATACCCCTTTCTGTCTCATTAGAGATTTTTTACCTTTAGCTCAAAACAGAAATTGTTCAGTGTAGGACTTGCCTAAGAGGTTTGCTGTGACGTGGCAGACGAGCTTCCATTTTAATGGGCATTGGAGTGAAACTGAAAACCTCCATTTGTCTAAATAAGCATAGGGATTTGGCATAGTGCGCAGGTAACTTTTTTTTGGTGTTTAAAAAAGCAGTTAGTGTCAGAAAGCATCACGGATGGGCTCTCTTATTTTATAATCTGGACTCCATCTATTAAACTCCAGTCTAGAGCCATACAACAAAGTTTAAACCTGTTTTTCCAACATACTGCCTTGTATTGTACAGGACACATCTAGTAAACATATAGGTAGACAATAAAAAAAATCTGTGTGTTTAGATGCCCATTTTCAATTGAAGGAGTGGGTATGTATGGCTGAAGTGATATACACAGGTACTGTACTTTAGATTTATGTAAGTTAACAGTGAACCCTGTAATGCCCTCAACCCTCCCACTCCGTATGTCCAGATTGAAATCCTTGGTTTGAAATCAAAAGTAATATGTCATCTGCACGTCATCATTATAAGTCCACAAGAACTGATTTGGAGATTGTGCTTGCTGTTTTTGACCCTTGGCTTGCCTGACTACTCTTCTGACTAGTGATTCTGATCATGTATTGCCCAACAGGTAGCATACCCGACATGTCTGACTACTTGAGATGTGTGTCAAACTCTGGATTGTATCACCATCTGTTTAGAGTACTGAACCAGGCTTTGTCTGACCATGCATTCTGCATTAATCCCTAGCATCCTGTGTCACCCATCTTCAGCATGCAATTTAGCTGTACAGGGATCTAAATCTGTGTTTTGCATGTTACACTCAGCACCAAACTTTACCTGACTACACAAGTGAGCTAGACAGGGACAAAATCCCTCCTGAGGTGTGTGCAAACCTGGTGGCCAACTACAAGAAATGTCTGACCTCTGTGATTGCCAACAAGTACTAAGTCACGTTTTGCAAAGGGGTCAAATACATATTTCACTGAGTAAAATGCAAATCAATTTATAACTTATTTGAAATGAGTTACACTGTATTCTTGTGGTGGAGCTTCAAAGTACCGTCCACAGCCCACAGTAAAAAAACGCAGATAGCTCACAAGACTAGAGAAATGTGCTGTGAAACCATGACATTGAGCCATCCAGTAAGACACAGCTGCAAGGCAAGTATTTGATTTTAAAGGAAAGAGTATACAGAGATAAGAGAAGGTTGCCCAAGAGCCCTGTGGCATTACTATTAAAAAAGGGAAATGCTTCCAGTCTATAAATCGCTATACCCCATGCAGATGGTATTTCAGTGGTAGAAAAATAAATTAGCGGCAACCCCTTTATACTGGGCTCCATGTGCATACATTCTGGAATTCCTCAGTCTTTGCCTTACATATATTAGTTTCAAACCATTACTTTTTGCAAATAACAAGGACAGTAGCAGCATGTATAGTACCTTCACACGCGGATTGCTTTACGGCGAGATAGTTGTGACCCATCCTGTAAAACAAAAAATATATTGGATTATAAGTGATACATTAAGGACATGTTCTTAATCTGGGATAACAGCTGTGGATATACCTCCAAATAACTGTGAAATCACTGAGTTTAGAAGCGTATTTGCTCCAGTATTGCATTTAAGTTTAGCTTTTTGAATTTTTTTTGTTTAAGTTGAAAGGTGGTGTGATACCAACTGTATAGGCAGAGATTGATTGTAGTACCTGGAGCGGGAGACAAGGTGTGTGTGGGGAACAATATCAGCCAATGGTCCACCAGGCATTTGACTGGTATGCTAGGTGACCAGTCAGGGCCTGCTTACATTAAACTCGCTTCAAATTATAGTCATACTCAGATTCCAGATTTGGATGTAGACATTTCTAAGAATGCTTCATATTTACCTATAGAATAGAACGCTTGATGTATGTTGGCGGTCACTCTTCATCTTCATATTCATCAAAATGAATATATCTTTCTATCATCTATTGATGATAGCAAGGATAATACAGTATTCGCTCAATTATAAGACAACCCAAAATGTGAATATTAATTTAGGAAACAAAGAAAAAGCCTGAATATAACCCTATAGGGAAAAAAAATACTAGTAAATATTAATTCACATGTAAACTATTTTTTCAAATTTTATAAAAACTATAATTGAGAAAAATGCATTTCTTGTTTTTATTTCCTTTTACCTGCCAACCTGCTCCCCCGTTATGCCCAGATATACAACCCCGTCCACAGACTTACCCCCAATGCTTTAGCCTCCCTGGTGTCTAGTGGGGGCAGCCGGTAGATGTCTGCACAATGCGTGTAGACGATGGAAGAGGTTATCTTTGGGCAAAATGGAGGAGCTTCCAGGCACACCTTCTGCCCAAATCCCCCAATCGAGGGAGGGGATGTCTGTTATGTCCTACCTGGTTCGTAGTAGACTTGGGCGCCGGTGGAAAGATTGTGTTCTTTTTTGAATGGATGGAAGAAAGAGAGTCAAAATTAGCTAAGCATTATAGTAATTAATTACTGATCTTAATTAAAACAAAACTTTACAGAATCTGAGACACTGTGAGAAATGGCAGGCTGAAGCTCACCAAGTTTCACACAGAAGGACTTCACTTTATAAAATGCTCAGATGCAGCACAGCAGTGTCACATAAAGCAGTCACAGTGAAATGAACAAATCCTCTGCTTGCTCTGCTCTCATATAGGTTCTCTGCATTACTAAAAACAAAAACTGTCTGCATTTCTCATCCTAACAAAGATGGCAACAAATATATAAACACAATATAAATGAGTTTTGGTTATATGAATCGTAGCGGGTGAGCTTAATTATGCTTTGGCCTCAGTATGATGTGACAGGAGTGAGCTGATTGGACAAACGAAGATGAACTCACTCAATTTCCCTCCTCTTAGTGCAGGCAAGATTCTCCTCCTCTTAGTGCAGGCAAGATTCTCCTCCTCTTAGTATAGCTAAAATGACGGCCACGGCGATGGAAGAATTGAACAAGGATATTATTATTATGCACGTTCGTCTAATGTTGCAGTCGTTCATTATTTGGACGAATGGACGTAACATTCAACACAAAAACACATTAGTCCGGAAAAGAATGTGCACGTCTAGTTTTTAGGAAAGGAGAGTAGAGAACTATTTGTATGTAGGCTAAGACACTAAGTTACTCCCAGTGTAGAGTGCAACTCAAAGTGAGTAGAGCAGGGACCAGTGGACAGGTAGAAGTCCACGAAACGCCTGAAAACGTTGTGTACTGTGTTCCACAGCAGAAAACTCCCAAAGGGTCACAGAAAGGATGAGAAGTCCAGCAGTACAGAGTCGTGGTCACAGGCAGGCAAATGACAGAAACAGCAATCAGAGAGTCCAGAGGCAGCAGCCAAAGAAACACAATGGAGAAGGACGAAATCCAAAATCACAAAGCAGACTGAAGCCAAACGCATATGATGGAGTGCGAGGTCAAACAGCAAGCCAAGGTCAGAAGCCAGGCAAACAATCACCAGGGGTCAGGAGAAGGGCACAGGAACATGGTTCAGGGTGCAGGTAACAGAACACTGAATTGCAGATACTAACCCGACACAAAAACTGAGCAACTAGGAAACGTGCCAAATGCATTCATATAGTTAATTGCTTAGGCTGGTTAATTGGTGGCCATGCCTTTAGCTTCATGCATGCACTTGCATGTAGTACCACTCATTTATCACTAGATGCCAGCAGAGAACCAGTGCTAGATTAAGATTCCTCTGCAGATTTCATCTGAGGACACTGAAGCCAAAAGGTGGAAAAGCCCGCTGGTGTGGGACCTGCTACTCACCGGAAGAACGGAGACGTGATGGTTGGTAAGCAGGGCCGGACCGGCCCACCGGGAAATTTCCCGATGGGCCCGGCAGACCACATTCAAAGCGGCCGCTTAACTTCATTAAGCGGCTGGTGGAGGCGGTCTTACGGCCGCACGAGGGCTGCTTTGAACTTCGTGGGCGGGCTGCCGCTTTGAACACATGACGTTCAAGGGGGCGGGCTCACAGAAGGTTTTCCTCTTGGCAAGGAGAGGGTCATCACATTGGAGAAGAGCAGAAAAAAATGTAATTACCAAAAAAATTGTTAGGGGTTATAGGAAAGTGCACCCATATTCAGGGAGGGGGGGTTCTGGGTTGTTGCATTACAAAATCCTTTACAAAAAAGGAGCGGGGGCATCAATACACAAGGGAGGAAGTTAGCTGGGACATTATATAAATCAATACACAAGGGTGTGGGGGCATAAATGCCCAAAGGGGGGCAATAGACAAAGTTGTGGGGGGCACATTAATCAATAGTAAAGGGGACATGGCTGGGGCATTAACAGACAAGGGGCAAAAATATAAAAGGGGGGGGTTAATGACAGCAGTGTAGAAACCTGTACTGGTGTGTGTCTGGGTGTCATTGTGGCAGAGCCTGCCCTGGTGTGTGTCTATCTGGGTGTCTGTGTGGCAGAGCCTGTCCTGGTGTGTGTGTGTTTGGGTGTCAGTGTGGCAGAGCATGTCCTGGTGTGTGTGTGTTTGGGGGTCGTGTGGCAAAGCCTGTCCTGGTTTGCGTATTTGGTTATCTGTTTCCTGGCACTTTACTTACCGTAGGAATAAATAGAACTATTTATTTTTTACTTTTTCAGAGATTAAACTCCATCCTGAATTTGTAGTCACTTCAGAGGACAAAACTTTCTAGGCCCAGAAATCAGTGGGAGGAAAAGTAAAGGTTTTCTGTTATTTACTCTATTTCAATCTGCATATTTTATTGAAAAGGATTAATCGAACTAAATTGTGACTTCTGGTGTATCATGACTTTTTTTAGTGTACTGATTACTCCCGATCCCATGACATATAATTCTATCTCATATATCTTCTGAGCTCTGATGTCATCTTTATCCATCACACATGGATGTCGAGGAGTTAAGATTCTGTCCATTCCCAGGTACTTATTTGGACCTTTTAACACTTTTGGTTCCTGGGATTTTAATAATAATGCAGTATTCTGTTATTGTAAAGGAACAATTTAATATAGTTTTAAAAAGATTGATTTATAGCTATTTGGATGGTAAATAGTGTGGCTCAGGAGTGTGTAAGGGGTGTGGCGTGTGGGTACAAAAGCTCGACCACGCAATACAATACATGGGGCTGGTGTCTAAATATTTCCAGGGCTGCTCTTCATTTCCAGTCTGGCTCTGTTGGTAAGTACTTGTCACTGGAAGCTCCACCGTTTTTGTGGAAGTTCACCGCGAGGTCATGTCTGCAGAGATGCGGATGGAGAAGAAAGACTGAAGACATAAAAGAAAAGAACAAGAAGATGCTAAGGAAGAAGCATAGCTGCGAGACGTGGTAGCGGTTGGCAGAGACGTTAGGGAGACATTCTCACATGTGAGAGAGAGTGAGCGTGAATGAATCCACGAAATTCAAACAGTTCTGAGCTTTTTGCTTTGTTTTTTTGTTCCATTGAGACACAAATTGACAAAATAAGCAAACTTCATAAAATTAGCCATTTGTAGGAATCTGAATGCACACTCACATACCCAAAGACACATGTTCACATACTTACATACCCAGACACTTACATAAAAATAAACGACACACAAACATACCCAAAGACATAATCACACACTCACATACCTGCACACACACATTAACATACTCAAAGACTCATGTTAGCACACTAATATACCCAGACACAAACACACTAATATACACACACTAACATAAACAGACACACAGATATCCACTAACATACCCAGACACACAAACACATACCTACACACACTCAACTCACTTACCTTTTGAAGCCTCGGCACGTCTTTGATGCAGTCTGGGGAGATGCCGCATTACTCCCAGACAGTGGCGGAACTACCGGGGTCACAGGGGTCGCGACTGCGACCGAGCCCTGGCGTTCTGCCAGTCAGGGGGGCACAGGGGGTGCCGAGCGCTTGCTGAAAACGACCGCTCAGCACCTGTTGAGCCCCCTGACTGACAGAACTCCAGGACTCCTCTGCTCCCCGCCGCCGCTGCCGCCGCCGCCACCGCTGCGCCACCGGCCTCAGCGCTGCCCAGGCTGCAGTGTTGGGAGCCGAGACAGACGCCTCACGCTCATCAGTGAAGCCGTGCGCAACGAGACAGAGGCCTCGCGCCCCCACCACAGGTAAGTGACCTACAAAAGGGGGTAGGGAGGGAGAGGATTGATCGTGAGAAGGGGGGAGTGGATAGATTGTGAGAAGGGGGTAGGGAGGGAGAGGGTAGATCTTGAGAAGGGGGTAGGGAGGGAGAGGGTAGATCGTGAGAAGGGGTAGGGAGGGAGAGGGTAGATAGTGAGAAGGGGGTAGATGGGTAGGGGGTAGATGGGTTGGGGGTGGGTGGGTGGGTGGATGGGCCCTTAACAGATTCTCGCACCGGGGCCCTTAGGTTTCTAGTTACGCCCCTGCTCCCAGAGCATGCCACTGTCTATCTTGGGGCGAGGGTGGGGCAGTTGGATCCACCAGTGGTGAGTACATCACATGCAGGGAGATTTGGCCAAATGCATTTAGCTGAAGGCACGAGGAAAGGAGCAAGTGCATCCCCCATGATTTTGCAAAATGGATCATATGAAAATTTACATGGAATCAAATGCATTAAAGAGCTAGAAATCTATCACCTTGTTAAATGTTGATTATAAAATTATGGCCAACATCTCCTTTATTATTATTTATAAAAAAGTTTGCTGTTATTTTTTAATTGTTAATTCTTGAGTGGTTTACAAATCCACATGTGATGTATATTCAACTAAGAACATCTATATGGATATATATATATATAAATTGTGAAAATGTTCTTTAGTCACCTTCATTATAAATAATTTATATATGTTATGCGTTGGAGTGCACATATATTTTTGTAATGAATATACTATTCTTTGTATAAGGAGTGCTCCTTGCATTAGCTTATGGATGTCTATACATAAATATATAGATTGTGTATTCCATATGAATTATTGATATGATTAATATTTAATGAAAAACATTTTTAATTGAAACTATTAAAATAACATCATACAGCCAGATACAGATTATTAAAATTAAAATTTGGCATTGCATCCGCCTCAGAAGTGTATCACAAAACCAATCATATGCTATATCTATCTAAAAAAGAACATGATTCTTGACAAGTTCTAGAAGCTACTCGATAAGAAAACTTGAAACAAAAAAAATGTTACTATTAAAAGAACTAAAGTTTTTTGGAGAGATCATCAGAAATGAAGGGGTCAGACCTGACCCCATGAAGATCTACCGTTGAACATGTGGAGGGATATCCTGTCCTCCGATGAGGCACAGAAGCTGCAATCTCTAAGCACGTCTGTCGGGACTTGCATAGAGATCACAGTGTGATCGGTGCAGGGGGAGTTAGAAACCATGCTGAAACAGAAAAAAAACGGTTAGTTATTTAAAAAAAATTCTAATAAAAAAATTATTAAAATAATACAATAAATAATAATTTTAAAAAAAACAATAAAGTGAGCTTAGTAATGTCATTGTGACATCACTGGCATTAATAACATGTTCAATAGATTGTAAGCTTGCGAGCAGGGCTCTCTCCACCAAATGTATCAGTTTGTCTTAGTCTGTCAATTCTTGTCTTGTCATATCCCTTGAATTTATGTATTGTATTAAGCGCTGCTTAAACTGTTGGCGCTATATAAATAAAGGATAATAATAATAATAATAATAAGAGGTCTCTAAGAGGACCTCTAACCATTTGTTTTTAAAAAAGAAATAGATAAAAAATTTAAAAAAATACAAAAATAATAATAATAAAAAATTAAAAAACCTTACATCCCATTGCCCTAGCATAACATCTACCCAGTATAACCCTCCTGCCCCCGTTCACAACCCCCAAACCCGTTAAGCCATAAGCATAAAAATTCTACCAAAAATGTATACCTTATAGTATGTTCCTTGGTGCTGGGAAAGTATGGAAAATCTATATAAATTAGGTATTTCTGAAATCAGGACACCTGAATTGATAAACTTGGAGGGGATTTTCCATCACTTTACCTAATTTTGTGAGGATTCAGAGAGAAAAGTTAAAAAAATTAGGTGTTTCTTAGCTATATCTCTCCTTGAAAAAACAAGATATATAGTTTACATGGGTACACTATTCACAGGAAAAGAGAATAATCGATGAACCGACATAGCGCAAAAATGGCAAAATTGCTCCGGGATTTGAGGTACCAAAAACCCCTGGGATTGAAGAGGTTAATGGTTTTGCTAGTATACCACCAAGCTCTTTTAATAACTTGGGGTGTATTCCATCAGGCCCCATCCACTTATTTGTCTTAGATAACTGAAGTAGAACCTTTGCCTCAAAAAACTCACATGTATCAAATGACTCAGTCTGTTTTCTTAACTGAGGTCCCTTTACTTCATTTTTATCTGTAAAAACAGAAATATTCGTGAAGGGAGTCAGTTTAGACCATTATCCTCCTCTACATACCCTTCTTCTTTTGTTTTTGATCTTACCACTCTTTGTTTTACTTTCCTTTTCTCATTTATATATATCTAAAATGTTTTAGCTCCCATTTTTACCCAGAGGGCAATTCTCTCTTCTGCGTATGATTTGGCAGCTCTTATAACGTGCTTTGCTTCTTTCTGCCTAATCTTATAGATCTGTCTATCTTCCTCAATTTGAGATTTTTGTATTTACTAAAGGCTAACCTTGTTTTTTATTATTTTGGCCACTTTCGTGGAGTACCACAGAGGTTTCTTTAAATTTTTGATCTTACTAACCAGTCTAATACAATTTTCTGTTATCTACAATAATTCAACTTTTAAATAATCCCATTTCTCCTGGACTCCATTTAAATGGCACTAGTCAATGGCACAGTTCAAATAACAATCCAGAGTCAATAACAAGAGCAAGTAATGAGATGATCCGGGTCAGGAATATAGAGGTCAGCGAAGTCAGAGTACAGAAATCAGGAGTCAAGAGCAAGGAGAGTAGTCATACGAAGCCATGTAATACACAGGAACAATGGAGTGCACTTGGTAAAAGGAAACAAACACAAGGGCAAGTAGGAAATGGGCCTAGCTGCTAAAATAGCCTGGAAGGGATTTGATGATAACAATCAGGTGAGTAACCGTGATAACAGGTAAGCTAGTTAGTCCTTAGATGAGGAATCAGGTCTCTTATGGTATAGACAATGCTATACCCCAATGGTGACCAACAAGTGCCACTGCTTGTCTTCTATCTCCTGGTTATGTGATCCTGCTCAGCACCCGCTTCACCGCGCTCCTGCAGCCAATTGTGTGTGGGGTGGATTCCCTTGTCTTGCAAAACCCTAGTTGCCAGGAAATAATTTCTAATCGCCATGGTGACCTGGGGTGTGTTGAGCCCTGATTATAAGTTATGGAGTTATGCAATTATGTCAGGGTCCCGGGACCGAGCGGAGTAACTCACCTGAATACCCGCTCGGTCCGAACACCAGGTCCCACGTTGCATCCTCCGTTTTCCTCCTCCTCAGCCTCCATGCTCGGCCGCCGTCTATTAGACGCACACGCGTCTCCAGTAACTTTATGCCTGATATACGGCAGGGCATGGGGACACACGGCAGGAAGCTCAATTGGCAGAGCACAAGGCAGGGAGCCCACTTGGCAAGGCACAAGGCAGGGAGCCCACTTGGCAGGGCACAAGTCAGGCAGCCCACTTGACAGGGCACAAGGCAAGAAGCCCACTTGGCAGGGCTGAAGGCAGGGAGCCCACTTGGCAGGGCTGATGACAGGTAAACCCACTTGGCAGGGCTGATGGCAAGTAAGCCCACTTGGCAGGTTGATGGCAGGTAATCCCACTGGAAGGGGGGATGGCAGGTAAGCCCACTGGAAGGGCAGATGGCAGGTAAGCCCACTGGAAGGGCGGGTGGCAGGTTAGCCCACTGGAAGGGCGGATGGCAGGAGGCCCACTGGAAGGGCTGACGGCTGCAAATTGGATATGCCAGGAACAGAAAACAAAAGGGAGGTCAGTATAACACGCCCAGCCAGGTACAAAGCAGAGCAAAAGTCCATCACACTCCAATACAAAGGCCCTAACTGAAGGGCAGAGCAGGATAAAATAGGCATAAATAATATAATAGCAATATAATACACTTGATGACTACTAGTGTATATTATAAAAAAAAGAAATAAAAAAAAATTACTTAGCTTACTGTGCCTGAGGGATTCTGTCAGGTAGAATATAAAATAAGATAGACAGTAGTACTAGGTAAAAAAAAATCAAATAGCCTAGTGAAAAAGCCTTACCCTAAACTAGTAGAATGAAGAGATCTCTCAGCTTAATAAAGGAATCTTGCTGTTAGTGGTCTGTTTAAAATGTATGTTTAAAATAAATGTTTAATATTTTAAAGCTAAACATTTTTGTTAAATTAGGCTAATCTACTTTCTTTGTAGTACTGGTGCTACTTTATGTTAGCACAGAGGCAACAAAGTATTTTTTTTTTATTTCATTGTTTTTTTGCACACCTGAATCCATCAGTGAAGTTAACTTATTGGGCTAGTGTGTCCAGCCATATAAATGCTGCATATTTTGTTTAGCAATCAGTGAAGCTTACCCAATTGTTTTGCTGTTAAATATATAGAACTGGCTCTACCCAGTTCTATGTGGTCTATAGACGACTTAAAGACAGGACTGGGGTGATGACTATTGCCCAGGAGAAGTTCCTCACCACCATCAACTTATGCAAAGAGTATTGGCAGATTCCCCTTGCCACCTCAGAGGAATACCTACACCACTTGGGGTAGTCTTGGACAGGATTAGGGAGGCCGGAATAACAAGTGCCATATCGGAGGTGCAGTATCTGGAGCAACGGGTGGGGAGCGGGTTACAGAGACCTAAACTTGTTAAAGTAGAATTGATAGTGTTTTGGCCCATGCCCCGCACTAAGACTCAAGTGCTAGCATTTTTAAGCACTGCGGAGTACTATAGGTGCCATCGCTAACCACCTGACTAACTTAACCTGCAAACACCTTCCCTAACAAGTCCTCTGGTATGAGCCCTTTGGAAGATACAACCCTACATATACGGACATTCCTTCGCTGTCTTCACGGATCACAACCCCCTTGTATGGCTTAACCGAGTGTCTGGAGATAACGCCTATTACGTTGGAGCTTAGCATTACAATCCTTAAATTTTATGGTTCAATATGGTCCTGGAAAACTGGGCGGTCACAGTTATGATATAAGTCTCAGCTCCAGCCTAGCAGAAATTCCATTTGATCTTATGAAGAACTTGACTATGAGCCAGAGGAACAGGGGGAGAGAGTAGAGGAGACAGGTAGAGAAGTCCACATGTTTCTCTACATCCTCTTGCTCCGCTATTACTATAAACATCATTATCACCAGCAACATCAGGAAAACCTACCAAATCTTGTAGAAGAAAAACAATTAGCAGTCCCACTACCATTTCCATGCCCAGTACTCCTGCTTGCACTACCACAGTTACAAACACCAGTTATCTAACTGTGCCAATAAGAACAACCACAACCACTGTTACTACTAGTAACCGTGTAGAGAGTCTAGAGAGTGAGACTATTAATGTGCCATCTCCCAGTGTTCACATTCCTGCTGCTGCTCATTCCCCCAAAGAAGTAGAAGCAGCATCCAGAAGGGTAGAGTCCAATAAGGTACATCGCAGCAACATTTGGGAGCACTTTAAAAGTGTACAAGAAGGGCGCTATGGGAAATGCAAACCTTTTGGGAAGCAAATCATTAGGGGGAAAGGGTCCAGTCATGTCGCCAGTGCTGGGATAACCTATCACTTCCGCACTCAACTTAAGGCTGTGTTATTGAGGAAAGAGGCAGAAGACAGGGAAGTTTGGGGAGGGGCGGGGCCAGCGCTGAACCTAGATGGCTGCTTAATTCCGCAGCTCCGTACGCCGACTCGGAACTTCTTCATTTAACCTTATCATACCGCAATTATGGGGAAATCAAACCGAACGACAGGCACCCCTAAACCTCCGGGTACGCTGGAAAAACAACCAACTCCTTTGGTTCGACAGTTTTTCCGAGGCTCTCGGGACTCGGACGCTCGGGGCCATGCTTCCAAGATGGCGCCCTCTCCTTCCAGTCGAGCAAGTGAGTGCTCTGACAACGCCTTGCTGGATCAGGACTTTGTCTCCCAGGATCTTCCCGCCGTGGCCTCGTCGTGGCAGGAGGCGTTGAAACACTTACCTACTAAGGCGGATTTGGTTTCCGTGATAGATGCTGCCCTGGATCAGGCTTTACAGGGAGTGCGTGCTGACCTTGTATCTATTAAACGTGATGTACAACACATTGGAGACCGAGTGGCCACGCTGGAGGAAGATCAGGTCAAAACCAGCGAAACCTCTTTCTAATCTATCCCGCGACCACTCGGACCTTTTCAAAACGCTACAAAGACAAATGGAAGATTTGGACAACCGGGGACGAAGCAACAACCTTCGGGTCAGGGGGCTTCCCGAATCGGTTACAGCGGCTGATATCCGCTCGACACTGCAATCTTTGTTCAACAAGATCCTACAGCAGCCGAGTGACACGCCGATACAATTCGATAGAGCTCACCGTGCGCTTCGTCCGAAAGGTCCTCCGTCTGCACCGCCGAGGGATGTGGTTTGCTGTCTGCACGACTACACAGTCAAGGAGGCTATCTTGAAGGCTTGTCGTCTGTCTGGGGTCCTGGACTTCGCAGGTGAGCAGATCCATATTTTTCAGGACTTATCCCCGATGACCCTACAGAAACGTCGGATCCTCAAACCCGTCACAGCTGCATTGCGGGAAACGAACATCCCATATCAATGGGGTTTTCCCTTTGTATTAATTGCCCATAAGGACAAAGAGGTATGTACTCTTCGCCAGTACGACGAACTAGCCTCCTTTCTCACACAACTCGGCCTCCCTGAGCTCTCTCTACTGAACTGGGAACCTACGCTGGAGCCTCCAAAGCTGCTTACGGAACTATCCAGATCCTGGTCGGCGCCGACGAACCGTAGGAAGAGGATTCGCCACTTAGCTGTCATGACGGAGCAAGCCGGTTGATACACCCGATCAACGAGTTCCAGGTCCAGCTTATCTCTACTTCCTTCGACCTTTTGCCGGGACTCGATGCGTGAGATGGACTCCCTACGCTCCTACACCCGTGGTCTGGGTCTCTAGTCCCGTGAGTTTTGTATCACCCCGTACCTGCACTCGTGCCTTTCGCTCCCGATGGGTAAGCTGATGTTAACCCTACATGTCGGACACTATGGACTTCGGCCTCCACATCGTGTCGGTCTATCGTATTGTTGTTTTGTTTACATTTGAGGGTCTGTGTGCTCTCATCTACTGTTCCTCTTTTGGGGAGATTTCGTTAGTTCACTGTTTTCACTGCACACACTATCTACATAACACCCTACACACTACCAATAACTACATCTCTCAAGTCTGGATCTTACATGAGGCTTGTTCACCTCATCTCGCAACACTTGGCTGGGCCTTTAGCGTCCTGCTGCTATTTTCTCACCTTACACTCATGCATTTTTTCCTTTGTTTTCTTTTCATGACATGTTTTTTTTTTTTTATTATTATTATTTTTATCATTTTTTCTTATCAAACTGCTATGACATACTTGTATCAGTCTCTGGGCCTGTTCCCCTAATTTCAGGTCCCCAAGCGGTAAACTGTTTGTACTTTGTTCCGTAGTCGGGGACGTATTGTTCCCACTCTCACCGGTTCCCCTCTCCATTGCCTTCACTGGCAACCCCCCCCCAGAGCCTTCCTGTCCGTGGATTTGGGCCTGCTTGCAGTCCCCCTGCTCGCCACACATTTTACATCATTTGGGATGTTGTCCCTACCTGCACAACACAACTCGCACACACCTCACTCCATATGTTGGTTTAAGTTGTTTTATTTTGTTCTGTTTTTTGCCTGTCCCAGGCGTCCAGTGTTTTTGATGTTCTCACCTCAGTATGTTGCACCAGTCCTTAATGTCTCATGATACTCTTAACCTGGTCTCTCTGAATATTAGAGGCCTCAATAAACCTCAGCAACGTTCTAAACTTTTAACGTTCCTACACTCTTTTAAGTCATACGTCGCCTTTGTCCAGGAAACCCATTATTCTGCCAATAGGGAATTCCCACTCCTGAATAGGCATTTTACGCAATCGTTTCTGTCCAGCTCCCCCTCCTCTAAAACCAAGGGGGTAGCTATCCTCATACATAAACTGCTCCGCTTCCAACCTTTGGAGGTTTGGAAAGATAGTGATAGCCGTGCTGTTTTTGTTAAAGGTTATTTTGGCTCGTATAAAATTACATTCGCTAATGTGTATGCACCAAATTCCAACCAAGCTCGTTTTCTTATATTGATCCTGAATAGGCTGGCCGATTTTCAGGAGGGTATCGTCATCTTGGGTGGTGACTTTAACATGGTACTGGACCCTAAGAGTGATACCTCCTCTGGGAGCTCTCACATTCCGTTCTCAGTGATACGTAAAGTCGTTAAACTGAGACTGAACCAATTGATGGACGCATGGAGAACCCTCCACCCCACTGGAAGGGACTTCGCTTACTTCTCCCCAAGTCACAATAAATACTCCCGTATAGACACTTTTTTTATTTCTCATTTCCACTTGTCGGTCCTGCATTCGGCTAGAATTGGCATAGCTTCCCTTAGTGATCACGCCCCGGTCTTTTTGAAACTTAATTTACAAGACTTACCTAAAACGAAGTGGCACTGGAGGCTTAACGAAAATCTTCTGAGTAACCCTCATCACGTGTCCCAATTGTCCTCCCATATCAAGCACTACTTTGAGGATAATATTACCCCTGATGTTCCCCTCCCGATTGTCTGGGAGGCGCACAAGGCAGTCATGAGGGGCCACCTAATAAAGCTAGGTGCTTCCATAAAGAGACTGAACTCGGCTACTATATTAGAGCTGACGCAGCAAATAGCGCGTTTGGAGACCCGCCATAAATTATCTCTACTCCCTTCCATTCAGTTAGAGCTGACGGCCCTGCGGGCGCGGTTGGCTTCCCTTCTTGACGCTAAAACCAAGCGTAATTATTTGCTGGTGAGGCGCCAGTTCTATGAGTATGGAGACAAACCTGGCAGGCTTCTGGCACGGGCGCTGAGGGCTTCGCGCTTATCATATTCTTACCTGATTAGGCCTAAAATGCAGGGGGGAGTGGGCCTTCCGAGTTTGGACCTTTATTGGAGGGCGGCTCATTTACGCCGAGTCGTGGAATGGTCTGTTAAATCCGATAAACAATGGATAGAGTTGGAGGCCTCGTTCCTGACATGCCCTATTGGTGCTCTGCCCTGGACTCGTGACCCGATGAAATGCGTTACGTACCCTGCCCACCCGTTCATTGGTTCTACCTTGAGGGTCTTTCGTAAGATCTTGAGGGAGGACTCTCTCTCTAGACTCCCTGGCCCGATGACCCCCCTGGAGGGGAACCCTGACTTTCCTCCGGGTCACTCAATGGGTAGTTTACAAGCCTTCCGTGCCCCCGGGGTGCACATTCTCCGTCTCTGTCATGTCGTGGGTGGGGGGGTGTTGAAACCTCTGGAGATGCTGGTGGGCTCGGGTTCCCAAACCTTCCCGCTCCAATTTCTCTACCATCAGCTTAGACACTTTGTTGTGTCTTTAGCAACATTCCCGCAGGCGGACAGCCCGCTTACTCAATTGGAGAGATTTTGTCTAGAGCAGAAAGAACCCTCCCACTTACTGTCTAAATTATACGCCTTACTACTGGCCCCGGAGCCGTTGGCCAAACGGTATTACTTTAGCCTCTGGGAGAGGGACTTGAATTGCTCGTTCTCCCCAGAAGAATGGTCCAACGTTCTTTATATTGTTCATAAGGGCTCGGTATCTAGCCGGATGCAGGAAACGACCTTTAAAATAGTCACGAGATGGTATAGGGTCCCTCTGGACATCCATAGGTTTGCGCCCCATGTTCCACCTACCTGTTGGAGATGCGGCATCCACCCGGGCTCATTGCTGCATATTTGGTGGCACTGCCCTGATATCAGGCCCTTCTGGGATGCCGTCGTGTCGGCTATCCGTGCAGTTGCCAACCCAGACTTTCAGGCCTCTCCTGAATCTATCCTACTCCATCATACCGCTACTTCACCCGCCAGTTATAAACGCTCCTTAACGTTCCATCTGATCAATGCGGCCAACGCTATTCTCCCCAGACATTGGAAATCGGCCACCCCCCCACTTTTACAGCCTGGATCAACCAGGTTGAATTTATATATCAGATGGAGGTTTTAGTATGGTCCGCTCGGGGGGCCGGACACAAAATTGAGCTCAAATGGTTCCACTGGAGGGAGTATGTGACAAACTTGGAAACGCAGTCTTCTTCTTTAATCTCTTTGTAGGCTTTGTCTGCCACTAGGGTGGAACTGAGGGCCACCTTCATTTACTCCGTTATGAATTCACTTACTTGAGACTAATGTCTGCCCCTAATCGGGGGCGCTCTTCCCTGGACCCTGGGACGCCGTTGTTTGTATTTTTTTTTCTTTGCTTTTATATATGTTTGTTAGTAATATGCTCTCAATGTCTTGCCTGCTCCGTACTACACTGTTATGTGGATCCTTGTGCACTTGGAATTAGTATGGATCGTACAATGATGTCACGCTGCTCCTGTAGGAGGGGTCGTGGGTCGGCCCGTGTCGACCTATCATATGATGCTTCAGTTGGCTCGGGCTGTTCGGCGACTCTCGGCCTGTTGATGCGGCATCCGATGCGTGCCCTCTTCTGTGTTCCGTGTGGGGTAGCCATGTGCACCACCATTTTCTTCAGCTATTATATTCTGTTGAAGTTATATGTACACTGCTTGGATGCACACTGTGACTTACTGTGTGATACTCTGTATTGTGTTCCTTTTACCAAACGTGCAATAAACGGAGAATTGAGAAAAAGGAAGACAGGGAAGTTTGTATTGTGGAGCCACAGCTGCCTTCAATTGTGTTAAAGGCTCCTCCTCAATCATGGAAAAGGATGCACTCCCAACTGCAAAATAATTCTGCTAGAGTGGAAAGCACCAAATTGTTCCAGGGTGTGCTGGACTAGTTGCAGTGTTCTAACGTGCCTTGGTTTTTGGCTGCCAGTACCATTAGCTGTAGCTTCTATTGAAATACCAGATTCTGTTTTGTAACCTTCTGTCTCTAGTTAGGCGATTGTACTAGTTGTTGTAGTAGTAACAGCTATGCTGCCTGCCCTACAACTAACTTTCCACTTTTAGTAACAACCTCACAGTTGTATCAGTCCTGTTTTAGCAGAGAAAGAGGAGGTTTCCAAGATTGCTGGTCAGTGTGCACATTTCAGAACAGATTTGTGGACTGCACCTAGCAGGCAGGTACAAACATGGTCAAATTGCTGCAAGATGCTAATATTTTTAGTGTGCGCTGTGGAGCGCACATCATCCATCTTATAGTGAAGTCATGGCACAGGGAGCCAGGTTTCAGCATGGATTGGCTGACCTGGAATGATAGCAGTATGATTGCTAACAGCAATCACAGTCCTATCATGCCCAGGCTCCTGCATTTACTGGTTGCCTGGGCATGATAGGAGTGTGATTGCTGTAAATAATCACACTCCTATCATGCCAAATCTGCCAGCAATGTGATTCACCACGAAGTAGCGATTCTATAGGGGAGGGGGTGAGCGGAAAGGCCGCGACACGATTGTGCTCTCCCCAACCAGTCCTGCTCATCGGGTGTGTCCAAAGAGCAGGGCTGTTGGGGGATATCACAATCTCCCTCTAAATGGCCCAACATTAGGGAGTGCAAGGTCTGTCAGTTCAGACCTTGGCTTTTGTTCTCCCGAGGTGGGGAGAAAGGGATGTAACGGCTGTGTATATGTGTGTGTTTGTAAGCTGGTGTGTGTATGGGCAGTGTGTGTGTATGGGCAGTGTGTGTGTGTATGAGCAGTGTGTGTATAGGGCAGTGTGTGTGTGTGGGCCGTGTGTGTGTGTGTGTATGGGCAGTGTGTGTGTGCGTGTATGGGTTGTGTGTGTGCGTGTATGGGCTGTGTAGGTATTTGTGTGTTTGTAAGCTGGAGTGTGTGTATATATGTGTGTGTAAGGGCAGGGGAGTGTGAGGGCAGTGTATGTGTATATACGTGTTAACGGGCAAGTGTGTGTAAAGGCAGTGTATGTGTATATATGTGTGTGTAAGCTGGTGTGTGTATGGGCAGTGTGTGTGTAAGGGTAGTGTAGGTATTTGTATGTTTGTAAGCTGGTGTGTGTGTGTGTGTGTGTGTGTGTGTAAGGGTAGTGTATGTGTATATGTGTGTTTATGGGCAGTTGTGTGTAAGGGCAGTGTATGCGTAAATATGTGTGTTTGTAAGCTGGTGTGTGTATGGGCAGTGTGTGTAAGGGCAGTGTAGGTATTTGTATGTTTGTAAGCTGGTGTGTGTGTATATGTGTGTAAAGGCAGTCATGTGTAAGGGCAGTGTATGTGTATATGCACATTAATGGGCAGGTGTGTGTAAAAGCATTTGTGTATGTGTATATATGGACAGGTATGTGTAAGAGCAGTGTAAATAAAACAACCTCTGTAAAAAAAAAATAGCTGGGGGGCACAATTTTCCACTCTTGTCTGAAGTGAAAGGAAACTAATAAAGATGACGGTGTGTATAGTTGTGCTTACACAGAAGAATGTTTTTTGTCAACAGAATTGGTAAAAGAGAAACAATAAAGGAAAGGTAATAAAACTATTCCGCCATTTACAAATAGATAATTGGAATTGGAACTAACATTTAAGAATGACTGTTTATTGTGGCGAGAATGAGTAATTGTACCATATTGTCTACAAAAGAATTGCTTTAATTACTGCATAAGGGACATCCAGGCATTTCATGTATGAAGAAACTTGCTTGTGGCTATTTCTGGAGGCCAAAAATAGATGAGGACATTGCAAATTGTAACTTTCTTGTGAAGGATGTGCTCCTTGCTATGGGTTTGGCCAACAAAACTGTGGTATGAAATACAGATAGATTATGCAGGACCAATTCGTGGGCAAATGTATTTAATTCTAGTTGAAGCTCATTTTAAATGGCCAGAAGTAATACTAGTTACAATGGCAACTGCAACATCAACTATTTCAGCATTGAAGAAAATGTTTGCTATTCAGATATCCTCGTGAAGTGGTTTCAGACGACGGCACTCAATTTACATCAAAAGAATTTGAAGATTTGCATTAAACACAAAACATTGGCTTTTGTGTTGTTGCTGGGTGCCTCCATGTCAAGGCATTGCAGTAACACCGGCTGAGTGAAGAAAGCAATCGTTGAATTACTTAATCAGGGAGAGAAAATAGCATGTCGTCTGTGAAGGCTATTGTTGTATGATGCATGACTCCACTCACCACCCCTTGATGTCTGGGTTCGTCCTAACAGCTCCTAAGAAAGGCTCTAGAGATAGAACATAAAGCAGGGAGACAAGGGACAACCCTACCTATTGCCATCTGCTTTGGGGAACGAATCAGAAAGCGCACCGTTAATCCGAATCCTAGCAGAAGGTCTAGAATACAAGGCGGACACCCATCCCATCATGTGTGGACTGAAGCCAATTGCTCTAAGAACCACAAGCATGAACGTACAATCAAGCCGATCAAATACTTTTTCTGTGTTGGTTGATTGCAGAATAGCTCCGGAACCCGTCCGCTTGATCAGATGGATGAGATTAAGTGCACAAATGGTCCCATCCCTGCACTCTCGACCTGGTACAAACCTCTGGATGTATCTGGTCAGGAAGGAATCGACCCATACACAAAGCGAGGATTTTGTACATGTGATACAAGGACCTCCCACCACCTGAAGGGGGATCCAAAAGAAAAAGAAACCCTGTACCAGTAAATAAACCAAGGCTCATTGGGCTCGATGCATCAGGACTCAGCCTGACCAACCGGCAGACCTCATGGGGACAACCACCTGCAGTCGAGATCTGTTGGAGCTGCAAAGCCACCTGTCGTGCGTCAAAAATAGAGACTGCTCCCCCCACCCATCGACCTCCCAAACCCCCCTCATGGAAGAATCGGAGCGTATGAGTAGTGTTTCCATCCCGCACATTGAGGCTAAAGGGGTATCCCCAGAAGTACTGCAAGCTGCGTCTCTGAAGCTCAAGGGTCAGTGGTCATTGCGTTCTGCGGGTTTGAAGGGTGAGGTCGGAGAGGTCCTGAAAAAATGTAATTACATGGCCCTTGTAGGTCCAGGAACCCACCTCCCGTGCTCTCCGCATAAGCCGTTCCTTCATCAGTTACACAACATATCACGTCTTGCGGAGTCTCCTCCAGGAGACCCTTAGGCTGCAGTGCTCTATGAGCCCTAACTAGGCCGAGTGCCGCATCTGAAGGGCGCCCCAGGACGTCCTCAGAGCCCGGTGGGTCAGCTTCAGGAAGGCACTGAACGCGGATGTTATGTCGGCTGCCCCTGTTGTCCAGATCCTCCAAGCGCCGGCGATAGTCAGCCAAATAGTGAGTGTGCTGAGTAGAGATGGTAGCGACATATAGCGATTTTCTGAGCTTGTTGGGTCGCAGTTTCTTCTTGAGCAGAAAGTCTATGTTCCACTCTGGTCAGGTCCGATTTGAGGCCTGCAATAGCGTCAGCCACCGTGTTTTTAAGCTCCACAAGCAGTGTGCTAAAGTCCTCTCACCATGGAGCCGACGAAAAAATCTGCTGCACCTCCGCCGAGCAGGTAGGTAAGACAGGGACTCCAGGCGGATGATCAGGTCCCCGGAAAATACTCCCGCACAGACGGCGCCACCGAGGTAGGGCCAGCCCCGGGGGTCGACGGAATTGAGGATTGCCTCCGGTTGCGAACCATTTCGGTGAGTATGGACGTGCTAGTGCTAAATATGCTGGATAACTAGAGGAGCTCTAGCCTCAGGCATCCATCTTCCTCAGCGGCTAGCCACCAGGAGAATTATGTTTATGCTGTCTCAAGGAGGAGCTAGACATAATGGAAAAATTAGAATTTATTGCCAAAGTGCTTGAACCCGCTGACTAGTCCAATGCCAATTGCATATGCTTCTAAATCTCTCACAAAAACAGGAGAAAACTATGCTCAAATTGAGAAGGAGTTATATGCTGTAGTGTTTGGATGCAAACATATGTCTATGGCATAAATACTGTTGTTGAATGTGACCAACAAACATTTAATACTCATCCTGAAGAAACCCCTTGCAGATGTACCTCCACGCCTTTAGAGAATGATCCTGTAGCTACAGAGATATAACATTTAAAATGTACATTGTTCATTTTCATCACAGATATGAAATTCATCACATATATTCAAAATTATTGTCTCATGTGTGCGGAGGCAAAACATTCTAGAGTGTAAACACACTGGGCATATGGGAATATGGGAGTCAGAGACATTGTATTTTGGCATGAATGAAGAAACAAATTGAGCAAATGGTAGAAAAATGTCCTATCTGCTAAGAACACACCAAAAGTCTAACCCTAAAGTGCCAATGATCTCTCATCAGATTCCAGAGCACCCATGACAAATCATTGCAACAGATCTTTTTATGTGGAATGATCAACACTACTTATTAGTTGTCAACTACTACAGAAGATTCTTTGAATTGGAAAGATTCCACTCATCAACGACCATAATCTGCAAGCAACAAGCTATATGGTGTATCTGAAAAGGTAATTTCAGATAATGGTCCGCAATATAAATCACGAGACTTTTAAAACTTTGACATGACCTTCATGGGGCATTGGTAAGTCGGGAGGGGCAGAGGGGCATATGGTGGGGTATAAGGCATTTCTGGAGGCAGAGTGGCATATAGGGAGGTATACGGCATATCTGGGGGCAGAATTACATTTCAGGGAGGCAGAGTGGCATATAGGGGGTATAAGGCATTTACTGGGGGGCAGGCTAACAAATAAAAGAAAATATAAACAAAAAAAAACATTTTTCACAACCATAGCTTTTATTAAATATGAAAAAATAGTTTAGATTAATATTTACTAGTAAACTTTTTTACTGTCACCATGGTGTCCTTTCGGACTGGAAATTGACTTGATACTAATGTTTAGCTGTGACAGGAAACAGCCAGCTTAAGCAATTGGTGTAGGTCTATATACATTATTTGACTTAACACTAGACAACACATTTTAAAGCAAAAAAAGGCCTGGGTTTCCTACATGTACAAAATTTATTTGTCACTGGTAATACCCCACTGGTAATACACATATATTCAAAATTATTGTCTCATGTGTGCGGAGGCAAAACATTCTAGAGTGTAAACACACTGGGCATATCGGAATATGGGAGTCAGAGACATTGTATTTTGGCCTCGTCTTATAACCGAGGTCGTCTTCTAATCAGACCTCATTCTGCTTCGGCCGTGCTGCTTACCGGGCTTTGATTGTGAGCAGCGTCTGTGCTATTAACAGCAGGAAACAGGAAGCTAGCACAGTCCTCACAAAACTCTACATCCCACCTCCATCCTCTGGGGGTGGGGCCAGAGAAGTTGCTCGAACAGCCGGGCCCCTGCAGAAGTCTGTGAGTGGGAGATCTGCAGTTCAGGTAAGGGGGTGGGGGGTTTGAGCGTGTGTGTGTATATGTGTGATTAATGGAATGAATGAGTATTTAAATGTTTGTGAATGAGTGTGTGTGTGTGTGATAGCATGGATGTGTAAGGGGGGTGGGGGTGGTAGCATGGCATAGGGAGGCTGTAATCACACTTCTAACATCCCCAGGTTCCAGCATGTACTGGCTGCCTTGGCTTGATATATATATATATATATATATATATATCCAGAAATGCATTTTAACCCCCTATATGCCACTCAGCCCCATGATATGCCTTTTAACCCCCTATATGCCAGAGTATAAGGCATATCATGGGGCAGAGGGGCATATAGGGGGTTAAAAGGCATATCATGGGGCACAGTGGCATATAGGAGGGTATAAGACATTTCTGATATGCCTTTTAACCCCCTATATGCCCCTCTGCCCCATGATATGCCTTTTAACCCCCTATATGCCATGGGGCAGAGGGGCATATTGGGGGTTAAAAGGCATACCATGGGGCACACTGGCATATAGGAGGGTATAAGACATTTCTGGAGGCAGAGTGGCATATAGAGGGTTAAAAGGCACATCATGGGGCAGAGTGGCAAATAGGGGGTTATAAGGCATTTCTGGGGGCAGAGTGGCAAGCCTGGGGGCAGATGTGCATAACTGGGGGGGGGCAGGTTGGCAAATAAAAGGAAATAAAAAATATATTTTTCTCAATCATAGCTTTTATTAAATATGAAAATTAGTTTGCATTAGTATGCATCTCTGCAAACCGTCATCCTCTTTTTAATTTGTAGAACTAAGACGTTTATGAAGGTCTCCACTGCCAAGCCTCTTATGACTTTGCACTGATCACATGTAAAGCTGTGTGTAAGATGTGACATGTAAAATGTAAAAAAAAAAACCTCCATCATAGATGGTAATAGGGAATATACACCACATGGTGTTAATTCAAACACTCTCATGCACAGATTCCCTTTTATTTTAGTAGAATAAATGGCAACATATATATATATATATATATATTATGTACCGTATTTGCTCGATTATAAGACAAGGTTTTTTCCAGAGCAAATGCAATCATGGTTGTCTATTTTAACCCCTTCCGTACCGGTGACATACCTGGTACTTCCTGGTTGGGTGCCACCCACAGACCGGGACGTACCAGGTACGTCATCGATGATGCGCAATCCAGCATCGCTGTGGACGCTGGGATCGCGAGGGGCAGCTGCTACTGACCGCTGGGTGTCCCCACCGATCCGTAGCAACCACTCCCCCTCAATTATTTAAATATTTAAATAAAACTGCGGTCTTCAAGGGAAGATACAGTACGAGAACTCCAGTACAGAAGGGGTTAAGCATGTGTGAGAATCTCAATACATCATACAGACATTCTTTAATAGTAGCTTTCAGCTTTAACAAATCCTATTTTTGATGTCTATAAGAGTGTGCAATCTGGCATATTCTGTCATAAAACATTAAATAATAATGACATTACAGGGGATGTGTATTATTACTATAAGCAGGCATTAACATGTATTAATTTGATTGATAATGGTTATTATACTTCAGTGGTTAAATAATTTGTGTCTAAATCTTAGGTGTTGGTATGTTTTTGTTTACAAATGCTTTTTCTGTCAAGCAGTGGACACTAGGTAAGGAGAGTAATAACTAATTAACACCTCATCAACTACAACCCATTGAGATTAAGACCCTTAAGTACACTGCAACTGCCAGGATTTGAAAGGTAGAACATTATATATGTATGTAGATAAAATAATACAATATGTGTTGATGTAAAATACAGAAATATGTAGTTGTGCAGTTGGTTCAGTGTAATACATTATGGTCCAAGAAAATGCAGATAAGACCTAAGATGATACATCAATCATAATGCACAAACACATAAGAGTGTCAAGTAGTACCTTACAATCAGTGTTCTGCAGAGAATCATGTTGTTATCATATAGTAAAACTACTTAGCATATAAAAATAACGATTGGTGTGAATTCTGTAAATTGCTCATCAATCAATAAACAATTGCACAAGAGTTGTGTTGCCTCATATAAGTGGTATATTCTACAACCCTATACAAAAATTATCACAAAGAATTACCAGGTCACTGGAGAGGTTAGCCGTAATTAGAGAGGATGAGGATTAGGTGAGGCTGTAGATGGTGGATCCGTGTCGTGTCCAGGACCCCTTAGTGCATCTACGTAACTATTTTGCAGAGAATTCTACCCCGGAAGACAGGGCATCACTACATTCTCCAATAACACTGGAGGAGATTGAGATTATTCTCACAGAAAAGCCCCGGGACCAGGTAGCTTTACGCATACTTACTATAAAACTTTTCTTCCCGTACTTGGTCCTCAATTGGTCAAACAGTTTGAAGCTCTGTCACAGGGATAATGCCTCCACCCACACTCAAACCTAGCTCACATTACTTTCGTCCCAAAACTGGAAAAAAGCACTGACTCCTGAGAGAATTACAAGCCTATATAATTGATTCATACTGATCTTTTTAGCCAAAATTCTTGCTTTAAGACTCAAACCTCTTATTCCCATGCTAACACACCCCGATTAGGTTAGGTTTGTCCCTGGCAGAGGACAATCTATTAACTCATGTCCATCGGTCAAGTTCCCCATTCCTATTGGTGCCATGGATACAGGAAAAGCCTTTGACAGTTTGACCTGGCCATTCCTATTTCACATCGGCCTGGGCCCTTATTTTTTAAAACTTGTCACTGTATTATACACCAATCCCACGTCCAAGATAAAGGTCAATGGCTTCTGTCAGGCCGGGTCGTCCTGTGGAATGGCTTGAGGGATAACTCAGGTATTGTTGGACTAACACTAGATAACATAAACTGTCCTTTAATGCTGATGACCTATTGTGTATGATTTCCAATCTCGTGGACTGCAACCAGTGCTCCATTTCACACACTCATCAGTAGGCACCTACAAGTGCTCGCTCACTGTTCACCTTTGAAATCCTGCAAGGGCAATGATCCAAAAATACTGGAAGGTCTGGCTACCCCTCCTCCTCTAGCGTGGGTTAATAGAGTACTATTTATATGCAATATGGAAGATCTCAACTCATGGGCGTGCATATAAAAATGGTCTAAAATGGCATATGTTCCTAACTTTCCTGCTGAACAATCCATTTTAGGGTCTAGGACTAAATTAAGGTCACCCCCCAAAACTGTCAAACCTTCTTGATAATCACCGAGTTTCATTGGGGGGTGTAGATAGCAGCAAAAGTAGATTTCTGCAAACTATTATTATTATTTATTGTTTTATATAGCGCCATCAAATTCTGTAGCGCTGTACAATGGGTAGACAGGACATAACAAGTAGTATGTAACATAACAAATTGACTAACAGAGACAATAGGTGAGGAGGGCCCTGCTCAAACGAGCTTACAGTCTAGAGGGAGTTGGGTTGTATTACACAATAGGTAAAAGACCAGCCACACTAGTAAAAGTATTGCAGGAGAGGGAGTAGGAAAGGTGAGCTAAGGAATAAGGGAGTATGGGAGGGCATTAGTGTGCTATGTTGTAAGCATCCTTAAAGAAGTGGGTCTTGAGGGATTTTTTTAAGGAATTAAGGCAGGGGGAGAGACGGATAGACCGGGGGAGGGCATTCCAGAGGATAGGGGCAGCCCTTGAGAAGTCTTGTAAGCGGGCATGAGAGCTAGAAATCAGAGGAGAGGATAGAAGGAGATCATTGGATGAGCGGAGAGACCGGTTAGGAGTGTATTTAGAGGTGAGAGAAGAGATGTAGGCAGGGGAACCGCTGTGAAGGGCTTTGAAAGTAAGAGTGAGGATTTTGAAATGAATCCTGAAGCGTACAGGCAGCCAGTGAAGAGACTGACAGAGGGGAGAGACATTAGTAAAGCGATGTGAGAGGAAGATAAGTCTGGCAGCAGCATTCATGGTGTATTGTAGAGGGGTGAGACGGTTAAGAGGGAGATCGGCTAAGATAGAGTTACAGTAGTCAAGATGGGAGATAATCAGGGCATGGACAAGAGCCTTGTGGCATGCTGTGTTAGGAAGGGACGGATGCGGGCAATGTTTTTAAGATGAAGGCGACAGTTTTTAGAGACAGACTGAATATGGGGTATGAACGAAAGGTAGGAGTCAAGGGTGACACCAAGACAGCGTGCATGAGTAGACGGGGAGATGATGGCACCATTAACAGTGAGGGAGAGAGATGGGGGAATCTTTGGAGGGAGGGAAGATGAGGAGTTCAGTTTTGGAGAGGTTGAGTTTCAAGAAACGTTCAGACATCCAGTTAGAGACAGATGCAAGGCAGTTAGTTACACGATCTAAGACAGAGGGAGAGAGATCAGGGGAGGATAGATAGATCTGGGTGTCATCAGCGTACAGGTGGTATTGAAAGCCAAAGGATGAGATCAGTTTGCCAAGGGAGGAAGTGTAAAGAGAGAACAGAAGGGGTCCTAAAACTAAGCCTTGGGGTATCCCAACTGAGAGAGGGAGGGGAAGTGTCACTGGAGACAAAGACACTGAAGGTACGATCAGAGAGGTAGGAAGCAGGGGCGTACCTAGAGTATTTGGCACCCGGGGCGGATCCTGTATGTGGCACCCCCCCACACACACACTTTAAAACTACCTGGCCGAAACTGAATATGACCCCCCCCACACACACACCATAAAAAAATCTAACACTTTTATTTAAAGTAAGTAACACACCAAAATAGGACAAAACAATTAAATAACAATTTATATATATATATATATATATATATATATATATAATTGTTAACAGCAATCACATTCCTATCATGCCCAGGCATACCCAGATTCCAGGAGGCACTCGCAGACTTGGCATGATAGGAGTATGATTGCCCTATCTACCCCTTCTCGCTCCCTTCTGCCCTATCTAACCCTTCTCACTCCCTTCTCCCTATCTACCCCTCCTAACTATCTACCCTCTCCCTCTTTGAAGTTCACTTACCTTTCAAGAGTCCTGCGGTGGGGGTGCAAGGCCTCTGTCTCCCAGCTCTGCCACTGTATGGAACAGTATAGAGTGATGGGAGTTATGATGTACTTTAGAGCATAATTATATAATGAAAAATACATTGGAAATGGTACAGCATAACACCCATCACTCTCACACACTTACCAATCCACACATACCAATCCACATGCATACCAATCCACACATACATACCAATCCACACACATACCAATCCACACATATACTAATCCACACACATACCAATCCACACACATACCAATCCACACACACATACCAATCCACACACATACCAATCCACACACATACCAATCCACACACATACCAATCCACACACATACACCAATCCACACACATGCCAATCCACACACATACCAATCCACACACATACACTAATCCACACACATACACTAATCCACACACATACCAATCTACACACATACACCAATCCACACACATACCAATCCACACACATACACCAATCCACACACATACCAATCCACACACATACACCAATCCACACACATTCACCAATCCACACACATACCAATCCACACACATACACCAATCCACACACACATACCAATCCACACACATACCAATCCACACACATACCAATCCACACATAGACTAATCCACACACATACCAATCCACACACATATACCAATCCACACACATACCAATCCACACACATATACCAATCCACACACATATACCAATCCACACACATACACCAATCCACACACATACCAATCCACACACACATACCAATCCACACACATACCAATCCACACATATACCAATCCACACACATACACCAATCCACACACATACCAATCCACACACACATACCAATCCACACACATACCAATCCACACATATACCAATCCACACACATACACCAATCCACACACATACCAATCCACACACATACACCAATCCACACACATACACCAATCCACACACATACCAATCCACACACATACACCAATCCACACACATACACCAATCCACTCTCACTGTATGCTGTCCTACCTTTCCTCTTTTCTCCTTACAGCTCATTTTCCTGCTCTTCGCTCCTCTTCTTCTTCAGTTCTTCTGTCTTCTTCCGAGGGCACGGGGTTCAGAGGGCACGGCTTCAGTGTTGTGCGCCGGGATCTGACAACAAACCCCGGCGCACAACAGCTGTTGCTGCGCGGATCGCGAGGGAGCGGTATCGGAGGTCTTTAACAGACCTCCGGCTCCCTTGAGTGATTTTAAGCCGGGTTCAAGGGAGATCCTTGAACCGGCTTAAAATCACTCAAGGGAGCCGGTGGTCTGTTAAAGACCTCCGATACCGCTCCCTTGCGAGCCTGCTCCTCCAGCGGCGGACATTGCTGTCCGTCTCTGGAGGGGTGCTGGGTGCCGGCAAGTTGGCACCCCCCTGATGAGCGGCACCCGGTGCGGACCGCCCCCCCGCCCCCCGCTAGGTACGCTACTGGTAGGAAGTGAGCCATGAGAGAGCAGTATCACGGAGGCCAAGATCATAAAGCATTTGAAGGAGAAGAGGGTGGTCCACAGTGTCAAAAGCAGCAGAAAGGTCCAGTAGGATTGGCAGTAGGATAGTGGCCCTTGGATTTAGCAGTGAGTAAGTCATTAGTAACTTTAGTAAGGGCGGTCTCAGTAGAGTGTTGAGGGCGAAAACCAGATTGAAGAGGGCGAAAACCAGATTGAGGGGGTCAAGCAGGAAGTTGGAGTCTAGAAACTTAGTTAGATGTGTATAAACAATTCAATATAACCAATGTAACTGTTAACAAAAATCGCCCTGCCTTCCGGATCTCTCCATACATCCAGCAATTGAAAAGACACTGTCTTGTGAATTAAGATAGCTACCCCCTTTGTCTTAGAATCTGGGGAGCTCGAATAAAACACACTGTGAAAATATTTATTAGTCAATTTGAATTCTTTGGAAAGCTTAAAATGCATTTCCTGAATAAACACCACATGACTCTTGAGAGATTGTAATAGATATAATAATTTTTATCACTGTTGTGATGTGTTACATGTAAATTTTATAATTTCAAGTGCCATATTCTTGTTGCATAAGAAGAGACTGGAATTTGAGCTTTACACAGGCTCCAAACTTTACAATAAACATGCAAAACAAGAAAGAAAAAGGTATGTAACCAGTAGCATATAGCGTGCTAGCAGATGTGTGTCACCAATAGGGAACAGACATCTGCAAGCAATGAGCCAAAGACCAAAATAGATGTCAAATAACCATACCGCCTGCCCAACTGGTATGAGCAGGTTAGGAAGCCTCTGTGGAGATTAATAGAATGAGACGGTAATTGCTCTGTCTGCCAACCAATAATACTGGAAACAGGCCCAGTGTTAACATAGAAAATTCTGCATTTATGAAGGGTAGCAGTGAAATAGTAACTATTTGTGGAGAATAACACCACAGGTGATGCACTGATGCACTAGTGAACAAGAATGTTAGTGTATAGCTGGAGGGTCTATAGCTGGTTTCAAATATGGAAAACTATTGGTAGTGCAAATTACAAATGCATCAAGGTGTGAGCAGAACATTATATTTAGGGAACTGAAAAAAAAGATAAACAGGTCTTTAGGAAAGGAGTGAAATAGGCTTAAATTGGTTGCATCGTCCTCATTGATTTCACAAATTCAATAGGTAATAATATGTTGTTATAGTGTGTAAGTAAGAGCAACCAAAACAAAAATGGTAACCTATAGTCGCTGTAGTGTACGGAAAGGCCCATACTAAGGGCAGCTCGCCTGGGCAGTCGCGTTGCACAAATGCCTCTATGTCCATAGAATGTAGCTGACAATGTTACTCCAACAAGGTGTGGAAAGTCTTGTGAAGGTTAGGCAAATAAGATCGATGACAATGACTCTCAATGAATAAGTCATCAGGTGAGTCAGCCAGTAGTATCGTCATAAGCCTGACAGGCCACCAGGGTGAGACAGCACCATCACTTGGAGCTCGCTCAAGCTGTCTTGTTGTATCAGAACCCTTGGAGTGGTGAAGAATGGCCACTTGATATCACCCAATCTCACTCACAAATGTTGACCTAAAACTTTTTGCAATAATACTGGCAACTAGGTAAAACCCATACTTCCCCCAATTAATTCACCTTGACCAGATGGGGTTCGTCATCAACCTCACTGCCGATGCTCAGAAGTGTAAGCTCCCCTTTATATTAGCCTCTATGGTTGCTGAGAAGCGGTTTGACAGGGTGGCCTGGCCCGGCTACGGAAAATTGGTTTGGGAGTTAACTTTCTTACAAGGATTGGAGCTTTATATTCAACCCCCGCGCCACATGTTTCCGTCAATGGTATACTCTTGGGCCAGATCGTCCTGTCTAATGGAACACGTCAAGGTTGCCCTCTATCTCCCCTTCTATTGATCCTGTTTATGGAACCCTTGGCAAACAACATTTGCGCAAACTCAGAAATTAAAGGTATCTTTGTGGGTGACCAGTCCCACAAGCTATCAATTTTTGTTGACATGCTGCTAATGTTAACTGACCCAATACCATAATCAGTCAAAAATACTTCCACCTACCTGCTGATATCATTTGTCAGCTGCAAACGCCTTTCCCCTTTAGGTGATGTGATGTATACATTAAATACCTGAGTTTACATATTCCCAACAATCTTACCCTGCTTGAAAGTCTAAATTCCAGCCCTCTGCTGGAGTACCACTCCACTGATCTGCATAGGTGGGCTTTTCCACATGTATCCTGGTTTGGCAGAATGGGGGTCATTAAGATGAACATGCTCCCTTGCCTGATTTGGAGCTTTATTGGAGAGTGTCTCTATGCGTAGGATGGTGGAGTGGACTTTCTCCCCATCAAAACAATGGATCTCTATTGAAGAGTTTCTCCCATACCCTGTAACAGTTCTTCCCTGGTTGGCTGAGGGCCATAGGTACCGGACTTTAACTGGTCACCCTACGATTCCGGCCACCCTTGTGGAAAAGGCTTCTCCTTAGGAAAACCCTAACAAGCTTCCCGTGCCCCTTGCTCCCCTTGACTTTTAACCCTGACTTCGAACCGGATGGGTCGGCAGAGAGTTTGTCTTCTCTTACCCCCCGGGTATACGTGTCCTGCATGCAACTCATATTCTTTTGGGCTTGTCCATTAAACCCCTCTTGGATCTTATCCAGGGAAAAAATGTACTGAAATACTGTGTTTGGATAGAATGGGTTTGTTAAAAATGAAAAAAATTAAATTTAACTGCAATGTTTAGGACAGTACGGGCACTAAAATGGTTAAATCAAAAGTGTTAAAATGCCCCTAGTAAAATACTTTGGGATGTTAACGTTCAAAAAAGTTTAGCCTGGCATACCAAATTTAAAAAAAATCTTGTTTAGAAACAGTGATCATTCACATTTAACCCTGTAAGTACCAAAATACATGAAAATACCAGGCATACCCTGATTATAAGACAACCCCCCAAAATTTGAATATTCATTTAGGAAAAAAAGAAAAAGCCTGTATATAAGACTACCCTATAAGAAAAAAGTTTTACTAGTAAATATTAATTCACATGTAAACTATTTTCTTCATATTTAATAAAAACTATGATTGAGAAAAAAAGTTTTTGTTTTGTTTTCATTTCCTTTTATTTGCCAACCCAGAAATGCCTTATACCCTCTATATGCCACACTGCCTCCCTGATATGCCTTTTAACCCCTATATGCCACTCTGCCTCCCTGATATGCCTTTTAACCCCATATTTGCCACTCTGCCCCCCAGATAAGCCTTATACACCCCTAATATGCCACTCCCCCCACCACTTACCAGTGCATTCCTAGACTTCCTCCGTGCTTCAGATTCTCTGGTGTCTTGTGGGGGCAAACAACTTCCACTACTGCTGGCCGCTACTTCACCGTTCACCAGCTGTCAGAAAGGAGGATGCAGGTCTCCTGCAGCGCTGCGGGGGATCTGGATCTTAGTCTTTTAGTCAAACCTATATTTGAGGTCTGATTATAAGGCGACTTCGAATAATCGAGCAAAAATAATACTTTTTTCCTAATTTTCCCCAAATTTTTAGATATTTTTCATACTAAATGATGGTTTTTATATATATATATATATATATATATATATATATATATATATATAATTATTATTTCAAAAGAAAGCCCTACTTGTGATGAAAAAAACAATATATAATGTGTGGGAGTGCACTATATGAGTTAGTGAACAGTCGTAGCAAAAGCACAAAAACTGCTCTGGTCCTTTAGTGTAAACATGGTAAAAAAAAATGTAGTGCCAATAGTTCCAATTGGTGCTTAGACACTTCCTCATCCTTTATAAACCCTCAGTGGACATTTAGACCTTGCCCTCTGATGGTTGTACCTATTCCTATAGTGTTACTCCTCAGGTTCGTGTCTTCCGTGTTTGACCTCAGCTTGTTTATTGTTACTCCTGACTTCTGGATTCCTGACCTCGGCTTGTTTTTTGTATATATTGATCTCTGGTACCCTGACTTCGGCTTGATCTTGACCTTGAACTTATCTGTTTCTTGTGTCCTACCTGCATCAGTGTCTCCAACCTCGCTGTGCGTGACAATATTTTCTCATTGATATAATTTAGTTACTCAATATAAGCATCTCAAAACAATAGTCAAGAGAAACTATATGAACTCTAGATCCTCATCAACAAATGGAATGTAATGGCTCATTTTAGCAAATGCCTAAAACTATGTGTAATTAACATGCTGGCATTGCAGCCAATATAATTATGCAGGAACTGAATCTACGCATGGAATACAAATACATGACCTTGTATAGTTGCCTATAAATCTTGGCATCTTTTCTACTTAGAAGTAACAAAGTTGCTTTGTTTCTCCTATTAACAAAAAACTGAACATCTCACCATCATTATTGTCTATCAGTCTGAAAATAAATAGATTTGTACCACTGAAATCCATTGTTATCCAGTAAATAAAACACCTGCAGGCCACCAATAGAGACGCTTGCATGGCCCTTTAACTCCTGATGGGGAACTTGGCCTGTCTCACCTTTACAAGAGTAAAAGGTCTTTAACTCCTGAAGACAAACCTATGGATTTCCGCTCCCTTTATCTACCCAGCATCGCAGGGGTTAACGGGAATGGAAATCCATAGGTTCACCGTCACGATGTAAAGGGCCATAAGAACGACTCTATTGGTCGCTGGCAGGGGGATGCCTTGGGGCGACAATTTAATAATACAAAAAGGGTGTGGCTGAGGGTTATAAGTACACAACAGGGCGGTTGGGGCATCACATATAAATCAATACAAAAAGGGGTGGGTGGGTGACTGTTTATAATACACATGGGTATGGGGCATTACATTAACCAGTACAAAAAGGGGTGGGGGTGTCAATATACAAGGGAGGGGGCTGGCTGGGGGCATTACATAAAAATCAATACACAAGGGTGTGGGGGCATAAATGCACAAAGGGAGCTGGCTGGGGGCACAAATGCACATGGGTCAATAGACATGGGTGTGGGGGAGTACATTAATACTACAGGGGGCCTGGCTGGAGCATCAATACACACAGGGGCAAACACACAAACAACAAAGCAGTTTAGATAGCATTTTTTATGCTTTGTGTAGCTTAACCCATCCTGATGCGGGTGTCGATGTGGCAGAGCCTGTCCTGGTGTGTTTGGGTGTCAGTGTGGCAGAGCCTGTCCTGGTGTGTGTGTGTTTGGGTGTCAATGTAGCAGAGCGTGTCCTGGTGTGTGTGTTTGGATGTTAGTGTGGCAGTGCCTGTCCTGGTGTGTGTGTCTGGGTGTCGATGTGGCAGAGCCTGCCCTAGTGTGTGTGTTTCGGTGCTGGTGTGGCAGAGCTTGTCCTGGTGTGTGTATGTCAGTGTGGCAGAGCCTGTCCTGGTGTTTATGTGTCAGTGAGGCAGAACTTGTCCTGGTGTTTGTGTGTTTGGGTGTCAGTGAGGCAGAACCTGTCTTGGTGTGTGTGTTTGGGTATCAGTGTGGCAGAGCCTGTCCTGGTGTGTGTGTAGGTGTCGGTGTGGCAGAGCCTGTCCTGGTGTGTGTATTTGGTCATCTGTTTCCTGGCACATTACTTACTGTAGGAATAAGTAGAACTATTTAATTTTCACTTATCTAGAGATAAAACACCCTCCTGAATTTGAATTCAGAGGACAAAACTTTCTACACCCAGAAATCAGTGAGGAAAAGTAAAGGTTAGCATCAATAGCCTGCACACTTTGTGAGGTAGCAGTGAAACAGAGGTCTATATAAACAGATCTTCAGTGCTCCCTTTATTAGAGAGAGATCTATGACATTCCGCATTCTGCCTTTATGGGGTTCTCCTGTCCTGCACCCAGGGGCGGGCTGGGCTGGGGGCAGCTGCCCTAAATCTTAACTAAATGGATGCGCACTGAAGTGGCCGATTCGGCCGCACAACCTCCAGGGCTGTCTTTAATGTGGGGCAAAAGCCTGCAGCACCCCAGATCACAGGGGTCAAAATCAAGCCTGTTTTACCTATTTTGACCACTAGGGGTCACTCTACATGGAATTGTCTGTTCTGACTTCCACCTGTACTTACCCGATTGCCAATATCTGATTACCAAGCATATACACTCCCCTTTTTGTTAAAGGCCATTACATTAACCCCTTCAATCCCAGGGGTTTTTGGTACCTCACAGCCCGGAGCAATTTTGCCATTTTTGCGCTATGTCGGTTCAGAGATTATTCTCTTTTCCTGTGAATAGTGTACCCATGTAAACTATATATTGTTTTTTCAAGGAGAGATAGAGCTTTCTTTTGATACCATAGTTGGATGATTAGCTGAAAATTTAGAATGAGAAATTTAGTAAAAACTAGAGAAAATTAGAAAAAAAACTGATTTTGTTTACATTTTCCCTCTGAATCCTCACAAAATTAGGTAAAGTGATGGAAAATCCCCTCCAAGTTTATCAATTCAGGTGTCCTGATTTCACAAATACCTAATTTATATAGATTTTTCATACTTTCCCAGTACCAGGGAACATACTATAAGGTGAACATTTTTTGTATAGTTTTTATGCCTATGGCTTAACGGGTTTGGGGGTTGTGAACGGGGCAGGAGGCTTATACTGGCTAGATGTTATGCTAGGGCAATGGGATGTAAGGTTTTATAATAATTTTTTTGTAAAATATTTTTTTATTTTGTTTATATTATTTTATTTAAATTTTTTTGTATTTTTTATATATTTATTTTTATACAAAAATGGTTAGAGGTCCTCTCACAATCACATCACAGCTCACATTATAAATTTTTTAGTATTATTTATATTATTATTTTAATGATTTTTTTACTATTATTTTTAAATGAATTTACTTTTTTTTTTTGCTTTTCTGTTTCAGGACGGGAGGGGGAGTGAGAGACATGGTTTCTCACTCCCCTCCCCGCGATCCCCCTGCACCTGTCACACTGTGATCTCTATGCAGGTCCTCACAGTCCTCACTTCATAATTTCCATTTTAGTTTTCCATTTTATCAAATGTCTGTTTGTTTACTCATTGCGTTAACCCCCTTTTACTTTCCACTTTATGTGTATGTTATCTCTGGTTTTTCTCCTTCGGAAACTGCCATTTTTCTTCCGTTTTCGTCTATCTGACTTAAGTTTTTCGCACATGCTCAGTACCTCAACTTGCAATTCCCGCCCACAGCTCTGACGCGGTAATTCATATCGTAGCAGAGTGGTATAGCTTTGTTTCAGACGCAGGTATCTTTTCAGACAGTAAAGCTATTCTTTTTTAAATGGATTCTTCAAAATCCGTTTCCTCATATGTGGATGCCTGTCCCCTTTCACCTAACAGTGATAGGGAGATAAATTTATCTGACCCTCAATTACATCACATTATGGAGGAATCTGTATCAAAGGTATTCCAATCGGCTATGGCTAATATGTCTGAAGCTATAGCTAAATCTGTGTCAGTGGCCATTGCTAACACCATGGCTCCTAAAAAAGCTGATATACAAATGTTCAGTCAGACCCCCAAGTTGGATATAATGTGAAAGATGGGGTTAAATCAGGCAAGGCCCTTCAGAAAAGGCGCCATTGTGACGGTCATGCTCGGAGGATTCAAAACTTAGATATTTCCAATCTATGCAAGACCAAGACCATAATGACTCGCTCCAACCTATCAGCAGCGTACATACATGTGTTGCTAAATCACACATAAGACCCTCTCAGGAGGAAGAATTAATTAGGCCAAAAAGGCCAGGAATGAAACCTGACTCCTTTCACAGTACTTCTAGTAGTGAGTCAGATGACTCTTATGTAGACAAAACCTCCAAATTACCAGACACTGCTTCAGATTCTGATGGTTCTGACAGCGATTATGACCCCGATAAAAGGGAAGTTAAGGGATGAAGCTGGTGACCTAATGTTACAAACATGACTTCTGTCTAGGGGCGCTTGTATCTCGCGATCTCAATCACTCGGATAAAACAAATAACAAATACGAAAAGATAGTGTAATAAGGTAAAACACTCTGGAACTTCAGGACAAAACTTCAATAATTGCACTCACAATATGTATGAGTGTTTTAAGCCTCCAAAAGCCAACTCCTCGGTGTGTGTATCAATTCCTCAACCCCACGGACATAGAAGAGAAGAAATACCGTATTTATCGGCGTATAACACGCACTGGTGTATAACACCCACCCCCATTTTAACAAGGAAATTTGAGTAAGAAAAAATAATTTTAACTTGGAAGCTATGAACTTAATGTTGGAATAATATTTATTACATTATAACATTTATTATAACATGTATACCACTTATAAGGCAAATATGAAAGAAAAAGCACCTCTTTGAACAAAAAACTGAACAAAAAAAACTTAATAAGAATCACTGCTATCTGGGAAACCACACACACACACACAGTAAGACACACACAGTAAGACACACACACAGTAAGACACACACACACTCAGACACACACACAGTAAGACACACTCACACTCAGACACACACGCTAAGACACACACACTCAGACACACACAGTAAGACACACAGTAAGACACACACACACTCAGACTTCTCAGGATCTCCTCTCTCATTCCCTAACCCCCCTTCTCAGGATCTCCCCTCTCCCTCCCTAACCCCCCTTCTCAGGATCTCCCCTCTCCCTCCCTAACCCCCCTTCTCAGGATCTCCCCTCTCCCTCCCTAACCCCCTTCTCAGGATCTCCCCTCTCCCTCCCTAACCCCCCTTCTCAGGATCTCCCCTCTCCCTCCCTAACCCCCCTTCTCAGGATCTCCCCTCTCTCTCCCTAACCCCCCCCGGTCACTTACCTTCAACTCCTGTGTTGGAAGCATGAGGCGTTTGTCTCGGGTGCCGGCGCTTCACTGCTGAGCGCCGGCGTCTGACGTCATATGCCGGCGCCCAGCGTGAAGCGCCGGCACCCGAGACAAACGCCTCACGCTTCCAACACAGGAGTTGAACCGCTGAGGCAGGCGGCGGCGGCCGCCACCAGCAGAGGAGTCCTGGATTTCTGCCAGTCAGGGGGGCCCGAGAGTTGCCGAGCGGTCGTCTTCAGCAACCCTTTTGCTGAAGACGACCGCTCGGCACCCCTTGGGCCCCCCTGACTGGCAGAACTCCAGGGCCCGGTCGCAGTTGCGACCCCTGCGACCCCGGTAGTTCCGCCACTGGCTCTAGGATTTATCGGCGTATAACACGCAGGTAGGGTTTCAGCTTCATATTTTAGTTAAAAAAGTGCGTGTTATACGCCGATAAATACGGTATATCTAGCATAGGATGATATCTTTCAGAACTAATATATGCGCAGTAATTGGGTGCACTCACATTTAGATGGATATATCAAGCATATCTGATGTATTTTCTTGGAGTTGCAGTGGTCTCTGGTGAAATTCCTGATGTGAATCCAGTAGGTCCCAAATGCCTCTGAGTCCTGGATGGATGATTCCTCTATGTTCCAATGTCAGTATTTTAAAGTGCCAATGCTTGTGTAAATCAAGTATCAATTGATTGTAGTGTGTGTATTGTTGTGAAGATGCAATAAATGGTATGTGTAAAAATGTATAAAGAAACTACTATAAGTGCCATGATCTGATACAAAAAATAAATAAATAATTTATTCCGGGACTCGGCCCTCACAAACAAATTGGAAACCACACTTTACATGTGCTTACAAAATGATCCGATATTAGGTTAAAAAAATGTTAAAAAAATATCAGTATTGAAGAATGAAAAGCAATAAAATCAGAGTATAGTCCAAAGAAAGTAATCCTCTACGCATTTCGCCAGTGCGTGGCTTCCTCAGGAGGTATATTTCCAGGTTCTGTTGTGTTCTTCCTTTTATGTTCCCTCGGACGTCCGCGTCTTTTTTGTTCCGTGCGTCTGTTCCTATTCTATGATGTAGCGTCATCGCGTATTTCTTCTTAGTAATCCGTGCGTCTAGGGATATGTTATAGATTTCATAGAAATTCCTGTGCAACCCTACCCACCTCCCCCTATTTCTTTCCAAAAATCTGACATTCTATCTATAGACTTAGAAATTAAAAATTTATTGCACAAAGCGGCTATTGTTCCTGTTCAGTTTTCTTCCCCAGGTTTTCTCAGCAATCTCTTTCTGGTAAAAAAGAAAGATGCAGGTTACCGTCCGGTCATAAACCTCAAAGATCTGAACAGATGGGTTACCTATCAACATTTCAAGATGGAAGGTATTCACAATCTAAGAGACCTTATCCTTCAGGATGATTGGTTAACGAAGATAGACTTACAGGACGCATACCTGACGGTTCCTATACATATGCCGCACCAAAGATTCCTACAGTTTCAATTGAAGAACGTCAAATACCAATTCACATGTCTACCATTCGGTCTAACATCAGCCACTTGGTGTTTCACAAAGTTAGTGAAACCAGTGATCTCCCTGTTACGAAGCAGAGGAATTCGGCTGATTATCTACCTAGACAATATTCCCATCATGTCTCAAAGTGAGAGTCAGGGACGAATTCACACTCAGTGGACCATCAAAACTTTTACCAGTTTGAGTTTCGTCATAAACCAAGAGTCAGTAGTTGATTCCTCAGCACCAACTGGAGTTTCTCGGGTTTTCCGTAAACTCCATAATGCTTCGTTAAGTCTTCTGACCTCCAAACTCTGCCTCATAAAGAAAGAAATTCGATCAGTTTATCAAAGGGTTTAGTCTCATTGAGAAAAATTACAAGAATTATAGGAATGCTGTCAGCTTCGATTCAAGCTATTTTCCCAGCGCCTCTCCACTATCGTGCTCTGCAAAGGTTCAAGAACTGTCATCTCCAAGCAGGTCGAATCTATCAAGACCTTTTACGGTCGAAGCAAGAGAGGAACTTCTTTGGTGGCTGAAACACGTAGATGCATGGAACGGCAAGGCCATTTTCAGTTCTCTTCCGGACATCATCATAGAGTCAGACGCTAGTCAACACGGTTGGGGAGCGCGCTGCGGATCTTGAACAACGGGAGGCAGATGGTCTTCTCAGGAAGTAGATCTTCACATCAATTGCCTGGAGCTTCTAGCGGGATCCTTTGCCCTAAAGTCCTTTGCAAAGGACAAAGTGAACTGTTGCGTGTTACTTAAAAAGGACAATGTATCTGTGGTAAGATACATAAATCGTCTAGGGGGTACTCGTTCGAGACCTTTGACCGAATTGGCAAAAGATTTCTGGCATTTTTGCTTGGATCGTGGCATCACGATTCAGGCGGAATATATTCCAGGTCTTTTGAACACGGTAGCAGACTGAAACTCCTGATATTTAAAGGATTCCAGCAACTGGAGACTGCACCAATCCATTTTCCAACGACTAGCGGATCTCTGAGGCCCCTTCCAGGTAGATCTGTTTGCGTCCAGGTTGAACGCCCAATTGCCCGAGTTCTTCAGTTGGAGACCAGATCCGGAAGCCCTAGCAGTGGACGCTTTTCTGCAGGATTGGTCTCGGGATCTACATTATGCGTTCCCACCATTTTGCATGATTCCCAGAGTTGCATCGATGGTCAGAACACAGAAGGTGACCATAGTCCTCGTCACCCCGTTATGGCAATCACAACCTTGGTACCCAGTGATTCTGGAACTGAGCATAGATGCCCCAAGATTACTTCCATCCTTTCCGGATCTTCTACTCAACCCTCAGGGAGAATCTCATCTTCTGATTCTAGACGGATCACTTACCTTAGTGGCATGGCTGATTTCGGGAATCCCTCATCTATCGGGGGACTTTCAGAATCAGCTACCAACATCCTATCCAATGTTAGAGCACCAGGTACCAGGGCAATTTATGCATCTGCCTAGAAAGTATGGTCTTGCTGGTGTTTGTAACGGGGCAGATGTAATTCATGTTGTAAATTGTTTGGCATCTTTGTTTGATAGTGGTAAAGCTTACAGAACTATCAATCTATATCACTCTGCGATCTCGACACATCATATTTTAGTCAATGATGTGCCTATAGGCAGACATCCTTTGATATGCAGGGTCTTAAAAGGTGGTAAGATTCAAAATCCTCCGGTTCCAAGGTATATGGAAACATGGGACGTTACCATAGTTCTTCATTTTATCTCCTCATGGCCTGCGAATGATTCCCTTTCTTTAACCCCTTTAATCCCCTATAGACGTACCGGGACGTCCAAAAAACGCCCACTAAGAAACCCCTATGGACGTCCCGGTACGTTCAGCCCTTCGTGCAGCGTCAGGGACACATCCCTGCCGCTGCACGGGAGACCAGGCTGTCGTTTGACAGTCTGGACTCCCCCCTGGCAGCAGAAGCCGACATCGCCGGCTTTCTGCTGCCCGATCTCCTGTAACAGCTTCCGGCATGAAAGCCGGTAAGCTGTTACATTTGAAAGTGCCCGATTGCGCGTTGCAAACGCGCGATCGGGCATTCCCTTCCGGGTTGCATCACTGCTGACGTAACCCGGAAGGTCATCGGAGGACAGGATATCCCCTGCGGGGATATCCTGCCTTCCGATGAGGCACAGAGACCTGCATAGAGATCACAGTGTGATCGGTGCAGGGGGATCGCGGGGAGGGGAGTGAGAAACCATGTCTATCACTCCGCCTCCCGTCCTGAAAGAGAAAAGCTAAAAAAAAAAAAAGTTAATTCATTAAAAAAATAATATTAAATAAATCATTAAAATAATAATATAAATAATACTAAAAAAAATTATCACTGGCATGTTCAGGAGGTCCCTAGGAGGACCTCTAACCATTACTGTGTAAAAAAAAAATACAAAAAAAATGTAAAAAAAAATTAAAATAAAAAAATTAAGAAAAAATATATTAAAAAAAATAAAAAAAATCTTAAAAAAACCTTACTTCCCATTGCCCTAGCATAACATCTAGCCAGCATAACCCTCCTGCCCCCGTTCACAACCCGTTAAGCCATAGGCATAAAAATTATACAAAATTGTACACCTAATAGTATGCTCCCTGGTGCTGGAAAAGTCTGGAAAATCTATATAAATTAGGTATTTCTGAAATCAGGACACCTGAATTGATAAACTTGGAGGGGATTTTCCATCACTTTACCTAATTTTGTGAGGATTCAGAGGGAAAATGTAAAAAAAAATTAGTTTATTTTTCTAATCTTATTTTTACTAAATTTCTCATTCTACATTTTCATCTAATCATCCAACTATCAAACGAAAGCTCTATCTCTCCTTGAAAAAACAATATATAGTTTACATGGGTACACTATTCACAGGAAAAGAGAATAATCGCTAAACCGACATACCCCCAAAATGGCAAAATTGCTCTGGGCTTTGAGGTACCAAAAACCCCTGGAATTGAAGGGGTTAAAACAATTGTCAGCAAAACTTACTATGCTTTTATGTTTAATTTCGTGTAAAAGTGTGCCTGATGTCAAGGTTCTGGATTTCAATAATAAATCTTTATTTAATCACGAGCGGGGGCTCCGGGCTGCATAGAGGATCAATATATATATATATATATATATATATATATATATATATATGTAATTATTTTTTTTTGGGAAAAACTGTTGTGCGCAGGGGGTACCTAGAGTGGCACCCCCCACACACACTTTAAAACTGCACAGCTTCTGTCGTTAGGCAGGGGTACATCATAACTGTTATAATTATATACTAAGGCAGACATTGACAGTGGTACAGCATAACACCTATCACTATATACTGAGGCACACATTGACTGGGGTACAGCATAACACCTATCACTATATACTGAGACAGACACTGACGGTGTTGCAGCATAACTGCTATCATTATATACTGAGGCAAATATTGACAGTGGTGCAGCATAACTGTTATATACTGAGGCACTCATTGACGGTGGTACAGCATAACTGCTATCATTATATACTGAGGCACTCATTGATGGTGGTACAGCATAACTGCTATCATTATATACTGAGGCAAACATTGACGGTGGAGCAGCATAACACCTATCGCTATATACTGAGGCAAGCACTGACGGTGGTACAGCATAACACCTATCACTATATACTGAGGCACAGCACAACACCTATCACTATACATTGAGCCAGACATTACCAATAATGCAGCATAACCCCTATCACTATATACTAAGCCAAACATTGATGTGGTGTAGGCCTACCGCTTCAGTGTCTGGCCGGAAATGAAAATTCTGGACTGAAACCGAAAATTCAGCATTCACTTAACCGAAACCGAAAATGACCCCCCCTTTAAAAAAAAAAAAAAAACACTTTATTAAAAGTAACACACCAAAATTCAGTGCTGTGCGCCGGGATACGACATCAAATCCCGACGTACAGCATCAGTTGCCACGCACATCGCAAGGGAGCAGGATCGGAGGCCTGCATTAACAGACCTCCCACTCCCTTGATTGATTTTAAGCCGGTTGGAGGGAGATCCTTGATCTCCCCAACCGAGCTTGCTCCTCCAGCGGCGGACATTACTGTACGTCTCTGTAGCAGTGCTAGCGTGGTGCCACCCCCCTGATGGACGGACTGCCCTCCCCCCCAGCTCCCCGTTAGGTACGCTACTGGTTGTGCGCACAATTTTAGGACGTGTGCGCGCTCTCTAAAAGTTATGTGCACGCGCACAAACGCACAGCTTAGAGGGAACACTGCCTAAGAGTCTCTCATTTTAACCTTGGTTGTTTTAATGAAGAATCCAGCACATACCCAGCGAATATAATTAAAAAAACACCTATCTAAGGCATAAATATAGAGGATACTGTCACACTATACGGTCATATTGCATTTTTACCCAAACGAGACTCTTAAGCAATTTAAAGCCTCATCTGGACACCATTAATGAATCATCTTTTGTCATAGTGTGAATGGTATTCGCTGTGTAGTATTCGCTGTGTACATGCTTAATCCTTCCTGTGTTTTGTGTACGTATTGGTCATTATTATTATTCTAAATGCAAATCAGGCATTTGAATGTGTATGCCTTTTATGATTTGTTAGGTTGTGCGTGCCTTTATTTTGTATACACGTTAACACCTTAACGACCTATGACGGGCCAGTGTAATGGTGCTTGGCACGTCATGGCAGTAAACAAGCTTAGAAAGTGTTTGTAGACCTTAAACGGTGTTGCACTATATGGCGGCGGATGCCCATTTTATAAGAGTTCAATGGTGTAGATGAAATGGTTCTATAATGAGGCAATCAGGAACACAGAACACCCATCCCAGGACGCAATCTGACCGCTCCGGAGAGTTGTCACAACCGCCACTGCGAGAGATATTGCCACTCTCCAGACACTCTTGAGAACTCTGGCTTCCTTGCAGGTTGAATACAGGTACTGCATTCAACCATGCCAGTCAATGGAGCCCAGCTTTCTAATTACTATGTGATTAGTAAAAAATGAATATGGAAAAAATAAAAATAGCTAAAAAAGATGTCGTAAAAGTTATAAATAATTATGCAGTGATGTCACCATCAGGGGAACCATCCAATTCAGCAAAATGTAAAAAAAAGTTCCAAAAATAATAAAATTAAAAAATAAAGCTTATTATTATGAGCACGTGCTAAAATTAGCACTTGATCTTCCCGGAAATCCTGACATGGAAAGTGTTAAAATAAAAGCATTTCAAATACCCAAGGGGTGTCTACTTTAAAAAAATGAATCGTTTGATGGGGTAAATTGTAGTGGCCAGGTTCAAAGATAGGGCATAGGCACCAAAATGAAAAAAGCGCACTTCCAAAATGTGGCCTTATAGCTCTTTAACAACCAGACAAAAGCATGCATGTGTTGTTCACTGAAGTCAAAAGATGTTGCTAAAGACATATTGGGGTGTTGTTTGACAGTGCCATATACCAGGGGCTGTAAATTCACATCTGAAGTACAATTTGTGTGCTAAAAAATACAAAACAAATTACTACCGCAAATGTTGACAAAGGCTGGTGGTAAAATGAGTGCATGTAAAGGGTTAAAATACCACTATTTGAAATACCCTGGGGTATCTAGTTTTCAAAAATATGTGGTTTGATGGAGTAAATTGAATTAGCCGGATTCAAATATGGCCCACTTAGGACATGGGGGCAGTAGGACCAGATGTTAAAATTCCAAGTTGAAATATGCACACTTCCCAAATGTGGCATTTTACCTCCTAAGAAAACAGACAAACCCATGCATAGGGGGGTGTCACTGTACTCCGGAGATTAGGCTGAACACATATTGGGGTGTGATAGTGACGTATACCAGGAGTTATAAATTCATACCTGAAGTACAATCTGTGTGAGAAAAAAAAGCAAATTACCACCACAAACTTTGGCAAAGGCTGGTAGTAGAATCTCGGGCATGGAATTGGTTAAAATACCTGCATTTGAAATACCTTGGGGAGTCTAGTTTTCAAGAATATATGTTTTAATGGGGGAAAATTCATTTTTTGGATAAAGATATCCAAAATAGCACATGGGGCAGAATGATCAGATTTGGAAAAAACTGGCTTTGAAATAGCAAAACGCTACTTGTACTTGCCCAATAACTTGCAGAAATAAAATAAATATTGGAAATAAACTTGGGACAATTAGTAGAATCTATTTAGCAGTTTTTTTATTAGCTTTTTTGGATGAAAAGATTTTTCAAATAAAAGTGAGAAAAAGTGGGTTTGTTTTCAATTTTTCATCATATTTTATATTTTTTTGTTATAGGAAATTAGATAAAATATTATCTGAAGAAAGCCCTTCTTGTCCTATAAAAAATATATAACTTGTGTGGGCACACCAACTGTGTGACGAGAAAATTACAGCTAAACACAAGCAACGAAAAATAGTTAAAACAGCCCTGGTCACAAAGGGTACAAAAAATAAAAAAAACCGGTCCTTAAAGGGTTAAGCAAAAGGCTGCACATTCTACACTACATTACTGATCTCTTGCCTTTCATGTCTTTTCCTCTCAATCTCTTCATAGATTTTAAGATTATGGTGCCCCTTCTCCTTCTTTACCAGTATGTCTTAACCTTATTGTTAAATAGTATATTGTCAATTTTAATGTTTAATTGTTAATTTTTACTGTCCCATTATGGTAATAGCACGGAATCTAATGACACCGTATAAATTAATGTAATGTATAATAATCACTCCATATGTTTGTAAATTGTGAAGAAGAAAATCTCTTTGCAGGCAACCAAAAATCCACTAGCTACTGTTTTTTTTGGTGCTATGCCCTGCCAAACTGTTTTATTTTCCGTTATCTACCCATTAAAGGTAAGTGTTTTGGAAATGATTGATATTTTCAGTGGTTCTGTTTTATCACTTGTTATTGTAACACTTATCTGAGGTAAAGTTCAAGCAAAAATTAAGCATCTGAAATACTGCAGCACAAATTATTTTAATGTTAGCAGTCAGGAGCAGCTGTTTGGCTCAGTAGGTAAATTTAGCAGTGGGGGAAGGGCAGGGAAAGCTGACAATGTTAGTTTCTCTACATAAACAATTTTGGCTGTTGCAGCTTCATGCTGGTCACATGACAGTGTCCCTAGGCAGTTAATTTATTTCTGTAGCTTTCATGAGCAATCATTAACCTTCAGACACTCAGTTTGCTTCCTGTTTTGTGGCATTTGTTTTTCTTCTCTAGCTTGTGCTCTAACTAGTTTAATTCAGAGGATGTCAGGGGAAAATTACAACAAATTCATAATAAAAAAAAATGACATGCACAGTGTTTATGTTATATTTATGAGTGCAAGCATCATACTGTAAGTGTATTTCCTTAGTACTCTATCCTAAAATGAATTATATTTGTTGGTTTATGGTTTGCTGTCTGCTCCTGTCCTCAAAAGACTTTGTTAAATTAGCACAAATCCACATGGGTTTTCCCAAGTCTTAAACAAAATGTAAACTTTCTGCCAACTGTATTGATAGTTTTACAAGTATTATTGCATAATTAAAATAATTATCAAACTGTGAGTTAAATAAAGCGACATACAATATGCTGGATTCAAAGCTGGAGAAAAATCTATCTCTAGTAACTAAATTGCATTTCTCCCATAGATGGCAATCAAAATAACCTAAAATCAAGATATATTGGCCCATATTCATTAAATTATAAGATGTATAGGCAGACTAGATGGGCTGAATCGTTCTCTGCACTCAAATCTGAATCTGCACTCAAATTCTAGGTTTCTGTGTACCACTTATTTAATCTATTTTTTTCATCAATGTAAGGATTGGTATTTAGTTACTTCTAATAGATGTATGTCTGGCATTTAATTCAGCCCAATTTCACCTAAGTGTAGGTGTTAAAATTTGTTTATATTATCTAATGCTTGTATGGTACAGATGATTGTCATGCAATTCTTTGTACATAGCTTTAACCCTACAATCGCTGATTAAACAATTATAAAGCTATTATACAATTGTTTCTGTAGGTAAACATACAGCCACGGCTAGGTCCTGTGTTTTTTTCAAATTACTAGTATGTTAGACAAAAAAGTTTAATTACAAAGACTGGTTTAAACTAATACAGTCACTTGAACATGTATAGTTACATTGCATTGTACGTTGCATTGAGCAAAGCCATGCACTGCTCGAAAAAATCATCAGCCAAAAGCTATTTCCTGCTATTTCCGGTATAGTTGGGGATTACTCTAGCCTTGGTGTAGAGCTAATCTAAATTTTATTAAAGACAGGAGGCGAATATTTGCATTTCTTCTTTACTACAAAACCTCCAGCAGCAAAGAAACAACCAATCAGGAACAGAACAGAACCTCCAACTTCCTCATCTTTCGGACGAAACAGGTAGTACAATAAAACATCCACAGGAAAAGGAACTCAGGACAGAAACCATGGAAAACAAGGATCCTCATAACAAACTGGAAAACGTCCCCAGCAGAATAAGGCTGTGAATGAAGACAGAAACTTCGTGAAAGTAAACTGCATACGTAAAAACGTCAGGTAATTATGAAAGACCATAGCAGTAAGAAAATAACACCCAAACATAATATAAAAAAACTCTGAGGGGTACATACAGAGAAAGAAAATAACAAACCGAGGGAGGGAGAGAAAACAGGGCGGGAAATATTCGCCTCCGGTCTTTAATAAAATTTTGATTTGCTCTACACCAAGGCTAGAGTAATACCCAATTTTATGGCAAGAGAGGAGGCTTCATATTTGCAATTTTAAAAATTCCCTAAAAACAAAAAAGAAGCATGCGCTTGAGGGCGATAATAAAAGTTATGAAAAGTAGACTCCCAAACCCAGTCCGCCACAAACTCATCAGAGCAACCGGCACGCGAACAGCTGAACCGGGACATGTTGATGGTACGATAAGAGTTCCCCAGCAAGAAAGGTTTGGCAGAAAATTCAAAACCATCACCAGAGGTGCCGTAAAGGGATCCACCTATTGTTCCACACACCAGCTATTCCAGGATCCCCGTGCCTGAAGGTAGGATCTTCTAGTGCCCGGTGCCCAGGAATCCCAGAGGAGATCTCTAGCCTCAGCTGCTAGGCCTGACGAATTCCAGGATCCCCTGAAACCATCCAGGCCACTAATGACAACTGATCAAGGAGGAACAGCTGGTGAGGATTGCCCTTCGGATCCAAAAGAAGGTCCCATGATGAATGGAGTAGCAGTGGGTCAGCGCACGACAGTTCCAGCAACAGAGGAAACCAAGTCTGTGTCTTCCAGTATGGAAGTGACCCATTGTCTGATGACCTGGTGGAGAGTCCTGAGGATCATTGAGTAAGGCGGAAAAGCATATGTCCCTGAGACGGGCCACACCTGGAGAAGCGCATCCACCGCCAATTGAAGAAACCCGACGTCTGTTGATTCGCCCGGGATGTGAACAGATCCAGCGTCAACAGGCCGAACAGCCGTGAAGGCCGGAACGTGGGACAACCTGGGACGGAAAAAGGAGGCGATAGAAGGCGAGCGGAACACGAGCGGAAGGGGTATAGAGGGAGCAACTAAAAGATGTGCTTCTGGTACATATAGGCCATAATAGAACAGTTCAGATCATCAGGAACCATATTTCAACCCAGGATTCCACAATACTGGGACACTAAAGGATGCGTGATACTTGTAGGCCTGCCCACAATATAAGAACGACATTATGCTATTGTGTTTCACTCATTTGATGTTAGCAGCCATGTGATGTCACAAGATGTTTCTCCTGTTGGCTGCTGGCTTTTAGCCAGCTTCATGGAAAGCTGTAATATAACTTTGCTTGTCAAAATTAGACTTGAGCATTTGTTTTCATACAAACTATATTTTTAATAAAAATTGCACTAATCAATGAAAATGAGGGGATCTCCAACAAAACGAACAAAACCGAATTGTAAAAGTGATGAAATTTTGTTTGGATTTCTTACTACGTGTAGCCGCCACCCGTGGGAGGGTACACATCAATGACTGATAGGTAGAAGTAGCCAAAAAAAAGAGGGGTGGTCTCATTGATGGTAATAGCTGTGGGTGATGGGTCCAACAACCTGTTGGAGTTTTTTCCTATATTTTCACTCTGACCAATCAGGATTTACATCATATATTAGATATATGTGTGTGCTAACAGCTTTTTAACTTGACAGTAGCAGCACTTACAGGCTGATGGGAGTAGGGGTGTGAGAGCTGTAGGAGTTAGCGTAGCAGAGGCAGAGATTGATGCTCATTGCTCACCTACCGTACTGCAAGTTAATTAATTGTTTATTTTGGTGCGGAAAATGTACTGCTGTGAGATGGATTGGAGAAGCCATAGTGACTACTGTAGTGTATTGCAGGGACTGCAGTAGACATTTTTTTCCTTGTTCCTGAGTAGAGTTTAGTTGATTAAGACACTTTCTATCATATCATCTATTATTCTTCATTGATAAATTGATGACAAATTTGTATCATTGGTGACAAAACCAAGCATTATAAAATATAATATTGGGGAAATTCAGTTCTGCTTCACGGGGCTGCATGTGCCTATGATGTGCTAGTGTCTGCCTACCTAGCCCCAATGCTCAACTACTACTGCTGAACTTTTTCTGAATCTAAAAAGACCTCCAAATTTTGTCAGAAAAAAAATGAAATGCGGTGCCCAAAAACAGATGCGGCTACCAAATTACAAATTACAAATTTTTGTAATCGCCAATGCCAACTTATGAAAATATTAAAGGTTTCTATGTTAATGGCTTTTCACCCCCAAAAACAAAACCTGTTGTAATAAATGTAATACAAAGTGTTATATTTTAGCATGAACACTGAGTTAGTGTCACACACAGCAAAGTTGGAGACACAAGAGTCAGGTAGAACCCATGGGTAGCAGTAGCGTGGTCAAACAAGCCGAGGTCAGGATACCAGGAGACAAGATCAACGGATAACAAGTTGAGGACAGGATACCACAGAATCATCGTAAAGGAGGAAACAAGCCAAGGTCAAACACAAATGGACTGCCGAGGATAACTCGTACTGAGGAAGCACTATAAGCATAGGCGACCATCAGAGGGCAAGGGTAATAGGAAACTGAAAGGTTTAAATAAGAACAGGAAGGAAGGGGCGTGGGATTCAGTTTGGAGCCAAAATTAGTCAAACATCACTTCCTGTGTCAGGATCTGTGGCCATCTTGTGTGTGTGGCGTAATCTTCCCGTATAAAGTCCAGTAGTTCCTGAAGTGACTACTAGATGGTGCGCACGCACAGACGCTTCAGTTGCAGGACCTGACTGCGGCAAGGGAGGAGGTCTCCCTCTCCTACGTGGCTGAGAGGTGGAAGTGGCTGAGAGGTGGAGGGAGGTCTCCCCCTTCTTCATGGATGCTGCAGCTGTGGCGGTCGCGAGGTGGAGGAGGGTCTCACTCTTCTCTGTACTGGCTGCTGCGGAAATAGTTGCCAGGTAGAGGGAGGTCTCCCTCTTCTGCGCGGCAGTTGCTGAAGCTGAGAGGAGGAGGAGGGTCTCCCTCTTCCTTGAGCAGAAGGCAGCGAAGAGGGGCGCAGCATATGCAGGTACGCAACAGGTAGCCAGTAAATCTCTAAATCATAAGATAATACATGTAATTTTCTTTACGCAAATGCTGGTGACACTGCTAAAAAGATTTGTGTAAAAAAATCAAACATGCTTAAAAAAACATAAATATTGAAATATTGAATAGGTCTGTAGTTGATTGGAATTGATGGCATCCTACGACATAGCTGTGAACCCAGGAAAGGGAGAGCTCTAAGATCTCTGCATTACAAATATTGTACCTTCCTTAATAACATTCCAGAATCTGTAAGTGCTATAGTTCTTTTGAGATGTAACTGAAAGGGGCACCTCTGGCTTGAGTTAAAATGGTAGGTGTAATGGATTCTCAACCCCTGTTTTAGGAATATTAGTAGGACTGCTATTTTACATTGACATAGAAGGGTTAAATTGTAAGACTGGTGTGACGGACTCACTGATACCCTGGTGGAGTGTCTCCAACAGACACTGCTTCCTCAGCACTGGAACCATGAAGAATATACACTGATGTTGAAGTAACTGGTTTATTGAACAACACACAGGTTTATATACATAACAAAATCAGATAAGAACATGATTAACTTAGAAACACAATACCCTTCCAAGACAATCTGGGGCCACAATCTGGTCAGCATAGCCAGCTATGAGCCACATGCTCATAATGTCACTCTTTCCAGTGTGATTATTTGGGACCCCATGGAGCTAGGACAGTGCAATATGGTACACTAATAGCTGGGGTTCCGAGCTATTCAGGGACACCCTGGGTTTTGGAGTAGCTGGTGAGGGTGAGTCTGTTTTATCCCTATTTTGAACAACTACAAAAAGGCATCGGTGTCAGGAAGTCTGAGTGAACTGTTTGTGTTAGCTGTTTTAACAGGTCCCTTTGCAGGAAAAGGGCATCCATATTGCCATTCTGCTTTCCCTGTATTGAACAGTAAAATCTTATGGCCGTAGGGCAAGGCTCCACTGCAATAAGCGTTCATTGTCCCTGGAGACTCGATTTAGCCAAATCAGGGGGTTATGATCAGTGAGCATCCGTCCGTATAAGTAGGGTTGAAGTGTTTTCAGAGCCCACACAAACGCAAGATATTCTTTCCCTACTACTGCGTACCCCAACTCTCAAAAGCAGTAGCTTCCAGCTGATGTAGGCAACTGGGTGCTGTGTGTACCTAATAAAGTGGCCAGTGAGTGTATATATAAATATATATAAATATCTCTAGGTATACCTAATAAGAGGCTGTTCCGCATGTCGGGGATCTAGCTAATCTCCCCATCAAAAGCCAAGTGATTTTCCCCTTTAAGAAATACCTTAATAGTTAAAAGTTCATGCTTCAAAAAGATCTTCACTATCTTTCAACCAGTAAGACATCTCTTACATAGTTACAAAGTTGCACAGGCTGAAAAAAGACTAATGTAGAGACGAAATTGATGGCGCTATATAAAACAATAAATAATAATAATGATCCAGATAAATATAACTATTAACATCAGTGGGTTTTAGTGGAATTTTCTACATAGACGTTTAAATCAAGAAAGCCCACTTCTTTAGTGCTATATGAAGTCAGTTCAATTCCCCTTTGATTGTCATTAGTTTGGCATATAAAGTTTTCCAAATTATCTAATGTTCCACTCCAAACAAAAAATAGGTTCTCTATATATTTTTTAAATGTATAATTGTTTCCATGACGACATGCAAAGATTGGCATAATTAGGGGGCAAATTTAATGCCCATAGCTGTACCTTGTAGTTGTAAATAAAACTGATGGTCAATCCAGAAATAATTATGGGTAAGGATCACATAGATCCCCTTCCTAATGAAATCGATTTGTTCCTGTGGGAGTGTTGTCCTTTATTAATAGACTCTGCCCTGCCTCACATCCTTATAATATGTTCTATAATAGTATATGCCGTATGTGTTCGATTATAAGAAGACCCTGATTATAAGACAACCCCCCAAAATCTGAATAGTAATTTAGTAAAAATGAAAAATCCTGAATATAAGACTACCCTATAGGAAAAAAGTTTTACTAGTAAATATTAATTCATATACACTATTTTTTATATTTAATAAAAGCTATGATTGAGAAAAATTTTGTTTTGATTTCCTTTTAATTGCCAACCTGCCCCCCCCCCAGTTATGCACATCTGCCCCCAGGTTTGCCACTCTGCCCCCAGAAATGCCATATATCCTATATGCCACTCTGCCCCATGATATGCCTTTTAACCCTCTATATGCCACTCTGCCTCCAAAAATGCCTTATACCCTCCTATATGCCACTGTGCTCCAAAAATGCCTTATACCCTCCTATATGCCACTGTGCTCCATGATATGTTTTTTAACCCCCTATATGCCACTTTACCCCATGATATGGCACTCTGGCATATAGGGGGGTTAAAAGGCATATCATGGGGCAGAGTGGCATATAGGGGGTTAAAAGGCATTTCTGGAGGCATATATACATATATGATTGCCAACAGCAATCACACTCCTATCATGCCCAGGCAGCCAGTACATGTATAGGAGTGTGATTACAGCCTCCCTATGCCATGCTACCGCCCCCCCACACACACTCATTCACAAACATTTAAATACTCATTCATTCCCTTAATCATGCATACTTGCTCATAACCCCCCCCACCCCCACCCCTTACCTGAACTGCAGATCTCTGACTCACAGACTTCTGCAGGGGCCCAGCTTCTTCCCTCTGCAACTTCTCTTTGTTGGGAAGGTTGACACCTTTGTGCAAAGGTTGACAGAGGCTGGTGGTAGAATTAGTGTATGGGAAGAGTTAAAGTACCAGCATTTGAAATACCCTGGGGTGACTATTTTTCAAAAATATATCCTTTTATTGGGCACACTGAATTGGCCAGACACAAAGATGTACCAAATAAGGCATGGGCAGTGGATCACCAAATGAAGTTCAACACTGAAAATTGTGCATGCCCCACATATGGCAAAACAACCAAGCATGGGTGGTACCATTGTACTCATGAAATGTTACTGAACACATATTGGGGTGTTGTGTGACAGTGACATATACCAGGACCTGTTAATTCATACCTGAAGTAAAATGACTGGTGGTAGAATTAGTGCATGGAAAGAGTTAAAATACTAGCATTTGAAATACCCTGGGATGTATAGTCTTAAAAATATATAGTTTGATGGTGTAAAATGCATTGGCCAGCTTCAGATACCCGAAATAACATCTGGGGCAAGAATTACCAGAATTGGAAAAAATGGTTTTGAAATAGAAAAAGGCTACTTGTACTTGCCTCATAACATGCCAAAAAAGCAAAAAAAAATTAAAAACATTGTGTATTTCTAAACTCAAGACGAATAGGCGAATCTATTTAGAAGGTTTTTGATTAGCTTTTATAGATGAGTAAAATATTTTTCAAGTAAAAGTCAAGTACTTTTTTTATATAGTAAATGAGACTGACCTTCCTGACCTGAAAAAACAATATATAACTTGTGTGGGTTCAGTCAAGGGAAATAAGAAAATTACAGCTAAACACGAGCACCGCAGAAATGTTAAAACAGCCATTGTCACGAAGAGTACAAAACTGAAATCAGCCATTGTCACGGAGGGTTTAAAATAACAAACCTTCACCCCTTTTCTGCTGGCACCGGAAGTTGTATACCGCTCTGCGTAGAACAGATGTCCCCCGTCGGCCCAGCAAGACACCCGGGACTCTGGGAGTCTGCACTGGTAAGTCTAGGGGAAGGGGGCACATCTCGGGGGGGACACAGAGTGGCAGCATATCTCGGGGGGGACACAGAGTGGCAGCATATCTTGGGGGGGGCACACACAGAGTGGGACACACAGAGTGGCAGCATGTCTCTGGGGGGCAGAGTGGCAGCATATCTATTACACTTTAAATTGCATTTTTTTCTTTAAAAAAGCACCTAACTTTTAGGGTGCGGCCTATACTTGGGTGCGGCCTATACTCGAGCCAATACGGTATATATAAATATTAGCCCCTGCTGCCAATATATATACTAGTAAATATTAATTCTTATGTAAACTGTGACGGGATCGACCTGTACCCGACTGCTAACAATTAACCCCTTCAGCACCACGCAGAACCAGCGTTGTAGATAGAAGGGGGGACGTCGCTGCACCGAAGCTGCGTTGGCACTGTGGCTATCCTAAGTTTAGCTACACAGCATCATGGCTGTTGTCCTGAAAAGGACAATAAAGAATCATAGCAGCCCACCCCAAGCATCAGGCAACACTCATTATTAAAACCAAATACAGAGCTATATATACACAAGTAAGAAAAGGGGCAAGAGAAATATCACATGATCTAATTACCATGTCAGGAAGGAAGTAATTAGATCAAATCCTGCAACACAATATCCGGGGAAGGACAGAATGACATGAGACATAAACAATTACATTAGTTGGGGACGTAGACATGGAATGATGATAGACATATAATTGGCTTGAGACAGACAATGGCCAGGACACAGAGATAACAGAAGCACACAGGATTAACAGCTACCGGTTGCGCAATTGATAATTAGGTATGCAGCAGTGAGACCTAGTCATACCTACAAGGGGTCGTAGCAAAACATGGAGAAAATCAGTAGAAACTGACCCCCCTGTGTCAACACACAGAAGTCTCTACAAGGCCTGGGCCCATAGTCGATAGGGAGGCTGTCTCTCAGGCCTCTCCAGGGGCCCCAGTGATGGAGGGTTCAGTCACAGTGCTATACATACTGTGCATATACAATTTAAATAACATATGTACTTGAACAATTGGATGGCACTTATGATGTGTGAATTTAGGGCTAACTCGCACAATAACAGGGGAAACAATTAACACCTATAAAATTGTGTGATTTTGCTAACTTTGTGACCCAAAATAGTGATTTTATTAAAGACAGGAGGTGAAAATTATGCAAATCTCTCTTTACTACTCCCAAATAGCAGCAAAGAAAATATTAGCACTGAAACAGAAAACTGAACATCACACCAATAGCACAACAGCAGAGTATATATAAGGACCCTGAGTAACCGCCAAATCCTCTTTCTTAGCTGATCTTGCCATAACATTGTCCCCAAATTTGAACTTCTGCATCTTAAAGGTTCAGAAAGTGGAAACTGAAGATCGTCGGGTCACAACCACATCCTTTGTCAGGAAGGCAAATAACAGCCGGGAACGGTGACAACAGGAGCCCCCAGATGCCAGAAGAACGAGTCGTTCTCTGTGGTGCTGAAGGCAAATGCAGCAAATTTAACCTAATGACAATAGCAGAAAGGAGGGTTAATAAACAATATAAACAGGGAGGGATAATATCCGCCTCCTGTCTTTAATAAAATCATTATTTTGCGTCACAAAGTTAGCAAAATCAAACAATTTTATGTCAAGACAGGAGGCTTCATATTATGCAAGTTTAAAGCAATTAGAAAACATATCAATGAATCATAGAAGTCAAAGCATGCAATACAGGTTTAAAATAAAACTGTTTGAATGTAGATTCCCTGGACCGGTCTGCTGCTCTAAGAATCTTCTAAAAGATCTTCTAAACGAACTCCTGAGGAAAAAGCGTTAGAAGCCATAGGACCTGTGAATGAGGTTTAACTTTAAACAGTGAAATGTCAATACCAGCTAATTGCATAACCCACTTAATCCATCTCGTCAGAGTGGCCGATGAAAGAGGAGCATAAGGTTTACGGTAGGAAATCAAAAGTTGAGAAGAAGAAGAAGATTGTCTTAGAGACAAAGTTCTGTCTATATAATGACATAAACATCACAGAGGTGAGGTTGATCAGGAAAACTAGGATAGAAAACAGATCTGAGAAAAGTCTTAGTTCGACGATAAATAAAGAATGTGACACTAGAAGGAATAAAAGATTTATTATTGAAATCCAGAGCCTTGACATCAGACACTCTTTTACACGAAATTAAACATAAAAGCATAGTAATTTTTGCTGACAATTATTTTAGAGAAAGAGAATCATTCGCAGGCCTTAAGGAGATAAAATGAATTATGTAATTATGAATTATGAATTATGGTAACGTCCCATGTTTCCATATACCTAGGAACTGGAGGATTTTGAATCTTAACACCTTTTAAGACCCTGCATATCACAGGATGTCTGCCTATAGGCACATCATTGACTAAAATATGATGTGCCGAGATCGCAGAGCGATATAGATGGATAGTTCTGTAAGCTTTACCACTATCAAACAAAGATGCCAAAAAAATTTCAACATGAATTACATCTGCTCAAACGGGATCCAGACCCTGTTTCATTGGAAAGGATATGGACCTGAGGAATGATCTTGGGTGCCTGCCCAGGATGTTCATGCCCCTAGACTGGTACGAGCCTTTCATACACATTTCCCCTCTAAACCTGGTCCCTCCCCCCGGAGGGAGGGGTCGTTAGCGGAGGGGTACCGTCAGGGTTTCGGCCTACCTGCACTGGCTTTCCTCCTCATGGCTCTCTGTTAGGCCGCGCCCCCTTCCTCTTCCAACGTTATGTCCAAGTTAACCCCTCCTCTTCCTGCAGGCTGTGACTATATTAACCGGCTAGTTCAGTTGCTGGTTGCCCTTTCGTGGTTCCGGAGCTGTGAGTGCGTGCTTCCTTCCAGTGTTTGATTCTTCTGTATGACCCGGCCTGTCTGACTCCCATTCTGTTGCTGATTCCTGCCTACTTTTGGACTACGTGGATTTCTGGACTCCTGACCTTGGCTCGTATGACTACCCGTTCTGACTCCTGACCTTGGCTTGTTCTACGACCACCAGCTTGTCTTATGTTTTGGATTCTTGTTATTATTTTATTTTAATAAACATTTTGACCAGTACCTTTTTGCCTCCGTCCTGATTCACTGGTACCCTGACACAGCCCTGTCAAAAACCTTCTGGGAAAACACTCTTTTAAGAGACTTTGCTTTATCAGGAACTCCTTATGTTGTTCCTGCACCAGCTGTTGCAGCGGAACCACTGGCTCCCAGAGGCATGAGTGGTACTGCTCCTCTGCCCCAACGCTATGGAGGGGACCCCACCCAGTGCCGTGGCTTTTTGAACCAGGTTGGCATATATCTCGAATTGGTGCCTCAGGCTTTTCCGACCGAGCGGGCCAGGGTTGGTTTCCTGATCTCACTACTAACCGACAAAGCTCTAGCATGGGCTAATCCACTTTGGGAGGCGAATCGGCCTGTTGTGCAAAATTATGCAGAGTTTGTGGTTTCTTTCCGTAGAGTCTTCGACATTCCGGCCCGTGCTACCTCTGCTGCCAAACACCTTATGTCCATTCGCCAGGGGACTAGGACTGTGTCTGATTATGCGATTGAGTTCCGTACCTGGGCAGCAGAGGTCGGGTGGAACAATGAGGCTCTAGTGGCTGCTTTCTTCCATGGTCTGAGCGATTCCATTAAGGATGAAGTAGCAGCTAAGGATCTCCCTACTGACCTCGAAGCCTTAATCACCTTCCTGACCCTTATTGATACAAGGCTTAGGGAGAGACCCTCTTTCAAGGAACGCCTGAGGAGGCATCCTTTTAGGTTGGCGCCAACCTTTTTGAACCCACCCGTTCCTCCCTCTCCTCTCGCGCCTCCTGTGGATGTCCTGCCGGAGGGCGTTGAGCCCATACAGTTGGGGGCTACCTGGCTCTCTGAGGCCGAGAGAGCGTACCGTAGGAGGGAGGGCCTATGTCTTTACTGTGGCCAAAGTGGGCATTTGCTACGTTCCTGCCCAACTCGCCCGGGAAACGCTCGCAGCTAGGGTCCGGTCGGGGACACACTCTAGGTGGGCTTACCCGGTCCCCTAACATCTTCAAAAACAAGCCTCTATTTATGGTTGGTTTGTCATGGCCAGTGGCTTTGATTGTTACCAAAACGCTCATAGACTCAGGTACTGCCGATGCCTTTATTGACACCTCCTTTGTGGCTAACCATTGTATACCTGTTATTAATAGGGAGAAGCCCTTGGTCATCCAGGCTATTGATGGTAGGCCTCTGCAGCCTTCGCTCATTACCAAGGAGACTATTTCTCTCTCTATTCCTCTCTCTCGGGGCTCTCCATCAGGAGAAGATCCAGTTCCAGATGATCTCCTCTCCTTACTTTCCTGTGGTGTTGGGCTATCCGTGGTTACAAAAACATAATCCTACACTCGACTGGCGGCAGTCTGAGGTGTTAGCCTGGTCGCCTTCTTGCCAAAAGGAGTGTCTTTGCGAAGTTATCAAGGTCCTTTGTACTGATGCTACCCCGGTGTTGCCACAAGGATACAAGGACTATGCTGATGTCTTTGACAAAGTTTGGGCTGGTTCCCTGCCTCCCCATAGGTCATATGATTGCGCCATAGAACTCTAGCCAGGCGCTGCTCCTCCTCGTGGTCGAGTCTACCCATTGTCAGTTGCTGAGAATAAGGCCATGGAGGATTATGTCTCCGATGCCCTGGCTAGGGGATTTATACGTAAATCCACTTCCCCCGCTGGTGCCGGCTTTTTCTTTGTAAAAAAGAAGGGGTGTGAACTTAGGCCCTGTATTGATTACAGAGGTCTGAATAAAATTACGATCAAAAATGCATATCCAATACCGTTGATCACTGAGCTTTTTGATCGGTTAAAAGGGGCCAAGCTGTTCACCAAGTTGGATTTACGTGGGGCCTACAATTTGGTACGCATTAAGCAAGGACACGAATGGAAGACAGCATTTAATACCAGAAGTGGGCACTATGAATATCTGGTTATGCCTTTTGCCTTATGCAATGCCCCTGCTGTCTTCCAGGAGTTTATCAATGACGTACTCAGAGATATGCTACAGGAGTGTGTTGTTGTATACCTTGACGATATACTCATACACTCGCCTTCTCTTGAGACCCATATCAGTGACGTCAAACGTGTCCTCCAACGCCTCAGAGAGAATGGTTTATACTGTAAGTTGGAGAAATGCGAGTTCCATAAAAACCAGGTTGTATTTTTGGGCTATATTATTTCTGATAAGGGCTTTTCTATGGAGCCTCAAAAGGTTTCTGCGGTACTTAATTGGCCTCGTCCTGTTGGTCTTCGGTCTGTCCTACGCTTCCTCGGTTTTGCTAATTATTACCGAAAATTCATACGCAACTTCTCTGATTTAGTCAAACCCATTACTGACCTCCCCCGAAAAGATGGTGATCCTTTACGATGGCCTCTGGTTGCGATTCAGGCGTTTGAGGATTTGAAAAAAGCATTCGCGTCCGCTCCCGTCTTGGTCCACCCAGACCCGACACTACCATTCATCCTGGAGGTAGATGCGTCTGAGACAGGAGTAGACGCCCTTCTGTCTCAACGTCCTAAACCTGAAGGCCCGCTACACCCGTGTGGCTTCTTCTCAAACAAATGCTCTCCAGCCGAATGCAACTACGAGATTGGTGATAGGGAACTTCTGGCTATAATTCTGGCACTCAAGGAATGGCGTCATCTCCTTGAGGGGACCACGACACCTATTTTGATTTTAACAGATCACAAGAATTTGACCTACCTCTCCGAGGCCAAAAGATTGACTCCTCGGCAAGCTCGGTGGGCCTTATTCCTTTCCAGGTTTAATTTTCTGGTATCTTACCTCCCGGGCTCGAAAAACGTACGTGCGGATGCTTTATCTCGACAATTCACTTCCTCTTCCAGAGAAGAAGTGCCTCCGACACCGATTATTCCTCCCGATCGCATCCTGGCAAGCATCCGTACCAGTCTGACCTCCCCATTGGGGGAGAAAATCCTGGCTGCACAAAATCAGGCTCCACCGTGCACACCGCCTGGCAAGTGCTACGTACCTGTTCTCCTCCGACATTCCTTGTTGCGCACTTACCATTGTTCTAAGGCCGCGGGCCACCCTGGTAAGAATCAAATGATTTGGGGTATGACCCGTCAGTTCTGGTGGCCCAAGATCCGTAATGACATTAAGGAATTTGTTGCCTCCTGCCAGACCTGTGCTCAAAGTAAAGATCTCAGGCATCTTCCTGTGGGTTTACTGCAACCTATTCCCAATGGCGAAAGACCCTGGACACACATTTCCATGGACTTCATTGTGGAACTCCCTCCCTCCCAGAACAATACTGTCATTCTGATGGTAGTGGATCGGTTCTCCAAGATGTGCCACTGTATCCCACTTCGGATCATCAGAACAACTGGTCTGACCTGTTGCCTTGGACGGAGTTTGCTCATAATAGCCATGTTTCCACCGCCTCTGGTCTCTCGCCTTTCCTGGTAAACTACGGGATGCAACCTGCCATGCTACCCGATAGCTTTCCACCCCAGAGCATCCCTGCTCTCGAGGACCGTCTACGCGAACTCCGATCCATGTGGGCGGGGGTCAAGGACTCACTCCAGTTATTAGCACGACGGTACAAGCTCCAGGCTGACCGCAAATGGCTTCCGGCTCCTTCCTACCAGGTCGGGGAGAGGGTTTGGTTATCCTCCCGCAATCTGAACCTCCGGGTTCCCTCTCACAAACTGGCCCCTCGTTTTGTGGGTCCCTACCGTATTCTGCGTAAGGTTAATCCGGTGGCTTATGTCTTAGATCTTCCTCCCAACATGCGTATTCCGAATGTCTTCCATGTTTCCCTGCTGAAACCACTTGTTTGCAACCGATTCACTGCTTCAGCTCCTCGCCCTCGCCCGATTCCGGTTAATGGTCATGATGAATATGAAGTTCAGTCTATCATCGATTCTCGTGTGTCCAGGGGTCGCCTGCAGTATTTAGTTCATTGGAAAGGATATGGACCTGAGGAACGATCTTGGGTGCCTGCCCAGGATGTTCATGTCCCTAGACTGGTACGGGCCTTTCATACGCATTTCCCCTCTAAACCTGGTCCCTCCCCCGGGGGAGGGGTCGTTAGGGGAGGGGTACCGTCAGGGTTTCGGCCTACCTGCACTGGCTTTCCTCCTCATGGCTCTCTGTTTGTTAGGCCGCGCCCCCTTCCTCTTCCAACTTTATGTCCAAGTTAACCCCTCCTCTTCCTGCAGGCTGTGACTATATTAACCAGCTAGTTCAGTTGCTGGTTGCCCTTTCGTGGTTCCGGACCTGTGAGTGCGTGCTTCCTTCCAGTGTTTGATTCTTGTGTATGACCCGGCCTGTCTGACTCCCATTCTGGTGCTGACTCCTGCCTGCTTTTGGACTACGTGGATTTCTGGACTCCTGACCTTGGCTCGTATGACTACACGTTCTGGCTCCTGACCTTGGCTTGTTCTACGACCACCAGCTTGTCTTATGTTTTGGATTCTTGTTATTATTTTATTTTAATAAACATTTTTTTTTTTTGTAAATTCTCCGTTTATTGTAATAGAAGCAACAGAAGACATCACAGCACAATACTGCGAAATAGGATGTTATACAACAGTAACGTCGGTTCAGCACACCCATAAGTACATCCAAACGAGTAGTGTACCAAAAGTCACATAAAGAAAGTATATATACTCTTATACAGTGAAAAGCATACCATACAATCAGTAAGCGATACATAGATGTAGACATAAATCACAGTGGTGCAGAACAGAATACACTTATACAGGCAGATACCAGATTAGCGATTCATGTGCGATGGGAAATCGGCAACCATCGTAGTACGAAACCATCGCTGAGGCCGCAAAGGTAGTCCACAGCAGAATAAACGGAGAGCCAAGGCATAATATTAAAAGGCACATAAGAACCTGTATAAACAACAGAAAAAAAAAAACATAAACTAAACGATGCGCGTGTTGACGGTGTCAGTCGATAAAAGGAAAAGAATAAACAGATCAATTAAGAAGAGGCGGGGTAGGCCTGTAGTAATATCAAAAAGGTCTATCTGACAGATTGCAGTATCTCAGGAAGTCTAGGAGAAGAGATAAGGTCCTTCCACCAAAACCATCGTCGATTGTACTGGAATTCCTTCCCACGGGACGTCCACACCAATTCCTCCATTTGTGAAATAAAATGCATCTTGCTAAGCCAGATGTGCATAGGAGGAGTTTCCTTTTTCTTCCAACATATCGGGATCACTGCCTTGGCTGCGCTGAGTATGTGGTAGGTGATTGAGTGTTTGTATGCTGTCAGTGAAAGAGAAGTGTGATGCAATAGGGCTGCTTCAGGGGTCAAAATATACGCGGGGTCGTTTACTTCACGAATGACACGCTCAATTACCTTCCAATATGGAACAACTAAAGGGCACTCCCACCATATATGTAGGAAAGTGCCTGGACCATCTTCACACCTCCAGCACAGGTCAGGCACACCTGGTAAGAATTTATGAAGAGTATGCGGGACACGGTACCACCTGATAAGCAGTTTGTAGGAAGCTTCTTGTATTCTGCTGGCTAGGGCACCCTTATGGGTCGACTGAACAATTTTATCCCAGTCTGCCTCAGTGGAAATGTGTGGAAACTCTCGTTCCCAAAGGGCTAAAAAGTAGGGCTTGTGAGAAGTATCTAAAGCCAACAACATGGAGTATAGTGTGGACATCAGGTGACCCGGTTCGGAAGTTGCAGTACAAAGCTGTTCGAAGGCTGTCAAGGGTCTACAATAGTCAGAACGTCGGGGCAGTGAGGCAATGAAGTGTTGCAGTTGGATGTAGAAGAAAGTGTCTTGGGCGTGTGGGGGACGAGAGCCCAGGAGGTCTGTTATGGGTTTCAGAACCCCATTAACACATAACTGGTGGAAACGCAGATCGCCCGAGGGGGCAGGTGAAAATCGTCTGCACCTACCGGTGAGATAACCTGGAGGGAAGGCTGGGTTGTCAGAGATCGGATAAAGAGGACTGGGGTGTGAGAGCAATCGACCCCCCGTGACGTATCTTTTGAGGACGCGTAAAGTCGGCGAGATAGTAGGATGCCTGATGTTGGTGAACCGGTTGGACCTTACTGGGAGCCAAGGGTAAGAGTGGATAGGATGCGGGAGCGCCTCCTCCTCCAGCAGAACCCACTGTTTATGGGCACGAAGCGTCCACTCAACCACCCTCCGCATATGCGCCGCGTGGTAGTATAACTCTAAGTGCGGAACCCCCAACCCCCCGCAAAGCCTGGGTCGGACCAGATGGGGGAATGCCAGGCGGTGAGTAGATGAGGACCAAATATATTTTAAAAAGGTCCGGTGACATTGTGTAAAGTAAGTTCGTGAGATAAATATTGGCAGGGTGTGAAATAAGTACAGGAATCTCGGTAATATGTTCATTTTTAAAACCGAGACTCTCCCGAACCAAGACACATGTGGAAAGGACCATTGGCGCAGATCCCGAGATACTCGGTCCAAAAGGGGGACAAAGTTTAGGGAGAATAATAAGGAGAGGTCAGCAGGAATCTGCAGTCCCAAGAATTTAAAACTAGTAGCGCACCATTTAATTGGGAAGCGTGAACTTAAAGCAAGTTTAACCGAGTCTGAGACTTGTACGCCCAAAATTTCGGATTTTTCTAAATTAATTTTATAATTGGATATCAGTTGGAAAGTCTCAAGCTCCTGCAGAAAGTGAGGTAGAGATAAGAGAGGTTCAGTCAACATTCCAAGCATGTCATCCGCAAACAGGGCTAGTTTATGTTCCACCTTGGAAGATATAACTCCTTTAATGTTGGGGTTAGCTCTCAAAGCACCCGCAAGAGGTTCCATGCCAATGACAAACAAAATGGGAGAGAGGGGGCATCCCTGGCGTGTGCCGTTTGATAGAGCAAAAGGATCTGAGAGGAAACCATTCACCCTAATTCTAGCCGAAGGATTAAAGTATAACGCGGATATCCAATCCATAAAAGCCACTCCAAGACCCAAATGGCGGAGAACCTGGAACAAATAAGGCCAAGAGACCCTATCAAAGGCTTTTTCCGCGTCGGTTGAAACTAGGGCAAGAGGGGTATTGAGTTTGTGAGCATGCGCTATCACATCAAGGACGCAAATAGTGTTATCACGCGCCTCGCGCCCCGGAATAAAACCCACCTGGTCCAGATGGATTATACCAGGTATAAGAGGTTTAAGGCGCGTCGCCAAAATTTTTGCTAGTATTTTGATATCCGTGTTGAGTAAAGAAATTGGCCTATAATTACCACAGAGGTCTGCAGTCTCACCGGGCTTCAATATAAGAGAAATGTGGGCCATGTTAGTATGAGGGTCAAAGCGATCGCCCTTAGTCATTCCATTGAACAGAGTGACCAAATGAGGGCCAAGGAGCGCGATAAATTTTTGGTAATATGCCTTGGTAAACCCATCAGGGCCTGTGCACTTGCCATTGGGCAGGGATTTAACTGCAGCCTCTACTTCGGCCAGGTCTATCGGGGCATCTAGTAGAGCAGAGTCTTCTCTAGAGATACGGACCGGAAAGAATTTATTTAAGTATTGTTGGAGAGAATCCCTAGAGGCGGGTACCGCAAACCATATAAAGAAGAATAGTAAGCTTGAAAGCAGGACGCTATGTCAGGGGTGGAGTGGAAAATCTTACCAGCATGACCTTGTATCTTAGAGATAAAGGACATATTCCGCTTAGCCCTAACAGCCCTAGCTAACATTTTCCCAGCCTTATCCCCTAGTTCATAGAAATGACTGCACGTGAGAAGGTAGTGTCGTTTAGCACGGGTATTAACCAGGGATGCCAACCTCTCTCTCAACACACCCAATTGAGTCAAAAGATCAGGATTGAGAGTGAATTTATGAGTCCCCTCCAAAGTAGCTATTTCATTGGTAAGGTGCATAATCTCGCCCAAAGCCAGACGCTTGGTAGTAAACATTTTGACCGGTACCTTTTTGCCTCCGTCCTGATTCACTGGTACCCTGACACAGCCCTGTCAAAAACCTTCTGGGAAAACACTCTTTTAAGAGACTTTGCTTTATCAAATGATGTAAATGTATTAACAAATTTCCCTAACTCTTTCACAAAAGAGTCTCCAAAAAGGTTACCCTGGGCTGATGGACCAGGTTCCTTAGTTGACAATGATGACAATTGAGGATCCATTCTGAGTAAAAGGGATCGTCTTCTTTCGGTCGATACCCTTTCTGGGGTCTTTACCAGTTTTAGATAAATATTGAACAATAGGAGCATCAATGATAGGGGTCTGCTCCAATTTGTCCTCCAATAAGGGTCTAGGGCAGTGATGGGCAACCTTTTTGGCGTGGTGTGTCAAAAATCGGCAAAAAATCGAGCATAACTCGCGTGGTGTGTCACTTCGACAAAAAAACATAATTTTGCGCAATTTATAGTTTAAATTACAAAAATGTATAATTGCAATATATAATTGTATTTAATAAACCAAAAACAAATTATTTAACATACCTGCTTAGTAACTACTTACCTTTCAGGAGTCCTGCGGTGGGGGTGCAAGGCCTCTGTCTCCCAGCTCTGCCACTGTATGGAACAGTATAGAGTGATGGGAGTTATGATGTACTTTAGAGCATAATTATATAATGAAAAATACATTGGAAATGGTACAGCATAACACCCATCACTCTCACACACTTACCAATCCGCATTTACCAATCCACACATACCAATCCACACGCATACCAATCCACACATATATACCAATCCACACACATACCAATCCACACACATATACTAATCCACACACATACCAATCCACACATACCAATCCACACACATACACCAATCCACACACATACACCAATCCACACACATACCAATCCACACACTTACCAATCCACACACATACACTAATCCACACACATACACCAATCCACACACACATACCAATCCACACTGCACGTCCCCCCCCCGTTCCTCCAGCACAGATTCTTTCATCCTCGGCGGCCGTGCAGGAGCCGAGGATGAATCGCAGGAAATCCTGCGCGTGTCACCCCAAATGGCTACGCGTGTCAGCACTGACACGTGTGTCATAGGTTCGCCATCACTGGTCTAGGGCATTCAGCACTTAATTTATTTCTGGTATTTCTCTCCATAGGTTTGCGTATTCATGCTGTTAAGTATTTTGTAATATGTGCATCTGGCTTATCGGGGTCATAATCGCTGTCAGAACCATCAGAATCTGAAGCAGTGTCTGGTAATTTGGAGGTTTTGTCTACATAAGAGTCATCTGACTCACTACTGGAAGTACTGTGAAAGGAGTCAGGTTTCATTCTTGGCCTTTTAGGCCTAATTAATTCTTCCTCCTGAGAGGGTCTTATGTGTGATTTAGCAACACATGAATGTACACTGCTCATAGGTTGGAGCGAGTCATTATGGTCTTGGCCTTGCATAGATTGGAAATATCTAAGTTTTGAGAGCATGACATCACAATGGCGCCTTTTCTGAAGGGCCTTGCCTGATTTAACCCCATCTTTCACATTATCTCCCACTTGGGGGTCTGACTGAACATTTGTATATCAGCTTTTTTAGGAGCCATGGTGTTAGCAATGGCCACTGACACACATTTAGCTATAGCTTCAGACATATTAGCCATAGCCGATTGGAATGCCTTTGAAACAGATTCCTCCGTAATGTGATGTAATTGAGGGTCAGATAAATTAATCTCCTTATCACTGTAAGGTGAAAGGGGACAGGCATCCACATATTAGGAAATGGATTTTGAAGAATCCATTTAGAAAAGAATAGCTTTACTGTCTGAAAAGATACCTGCTAGAGGAAAAAATCGCCGTCTGAAACGAAGCTATACCACTCTGCTACGATATGAATTACCGCGTCAGAGCTGTGGGCGGGGAATTGCAAGTTGAGGTACTGAACATGTGCAAAAAACTTCAGTCAGATAGACAAAACTGAAGAAAAATGGCGGTTTCCGAAGGAGAACAAACAGAGATAATGTACACATAAAGTGGAAAGTAAAAGGGGGTTAACGCAGTGAGTAAACAGACATTTAATAAAATGGAAAACTAAAATGGAAATTATGAAGTAAATAACGGAGAATAATGAAAGAAACAATATATACCATAAATGGAATACATGAAATTCAGCATATTTAGGTTGAAAACAACCAAAATATGTATAATAGAAAATCACAGGTACTTATCTTTCTAGGGAGCAGCAAAGAAAGAGGATTTGGCAGTTACTCAGGGTCCTTATATATACTCTGCTGTTGTGCTATTGGTGTGATGTTCAGTTTTCTGTTAACTGTTTCAGTGCTGTAATATTTTCGTTGCTGCTATTTGGGAGTTGTAAAGAGAGATTTGCATAATATGAAGTATCCTGTCTTGACATAAAATCAGCCTTCTTCCTAAACAGGATGTCCAGCTGACATTACAGTTTTGAGAATCTGAGTAGTAAAACATGGGGAAAATCAGTAGAAACTGACCCCCTGTGTCCACACACAGAAGTCTCTGCAAGGCCTAGGCCCATAGTCGATAGGCAGGAGGCTGGCTCTCAGGCCTCTCCAAGGGCCCCAGTGATGGAGGGTTCTGTCACATAAACTATTTTTCCATATTTAATAAAAACTATGATGATTATTTGCCAACCTGCCCCCCAGTTATGCACATCTGTCCAGAGTCATGCATACCTGCCCCAGGCTTGCCACTCTGCCCCCAGATATGCCTTATACCCCTTAAATGTCACTCTGCCTCCCTGATATCCCACTCTGCCTCCCAGATAAGCCTTATACCCTCTATATGCCACTCTGCCCCCAGATATGCCTTACACCCCCTATATGCCACTCTGCCTCCCAGATAAGCCTTATACCCCCCGATATGCCACCCTTCCCCCCCTGATATGCCACTCTACCCCCCCTGATATGCCACTCTGCCCCTCCTTGACTTGCCAATGCATCCCCAGACTTACCCCCAAGCTCCAGACTCCCTGGTGTCTAGTGGGAATAGCCAGTGGATGTCTGCGCGATGCGTGTAGACCACTTCCGCTTCTGTCTGGCACTTCCGCTGGTGCTTCTTTGACTGAGCGCTGGAAGGTCATGTCACGTCAGCCCTCTGCCACAGAAGCCCTGGCAGAAGTTCCGGGCAGAAGTGGAGGTTGTCTACACACATCACACGCACAGGTGAGGAGGATCCAAGTCCCCTGCAACGCTGCAAAGGATCCTCCTGTCTGGCAGCGAGATGCACGCAGACATCCACCGCTTCTGCCCAGCACTTCCGCTGGGGCTTCTATGATGGTGCACCAGAAAAGCCATGTTATGCAGGCCCATGGTCATAGAAGCTCCAGAGGAAGTGCCGGCAGCAGCGGAGATTGCCAGAGATGAGGATCCAGGTCCCCTGCAGCACTGCAGGGGATCTGGAGCTTAGTCATATAGTTAGATCTCTGTTTGAGGTCTGATTATAAGACGACTTCGGATATAAGAGAAGGGGTATTTTTTAGAGCATTTGCTCTGAAAAAAACGTGTCTTATATCCGAGCAAATACGGTACTCTTCTTTCATTCCAAAACTGTAACCCTATTATAATAATAATCATCTTTATTCTGCTTATCACTCCTTCTACTTTTATTACCTTTTGTTTGATTTTATGTGATAACTCCTCATAGTCTATTAAACCCACAAGGATTTTATTCACTTCTTTATCCAGTTGTGTAAGCATTTCAATTCTGTGTTGAACAATTAAATGCATAGGTGCAACAGTGGATTTTTCTAATGGTATGTTCCATTGACTTATAAAATGTATTATTAGATGCCATATATTGATCCATGTACCATACTATTTTTGATGCTTGCACTCAGTTATCCCCCTACTGAATTACATAGCACCCTCAGTGGATGATTCGAATAGCTGCATTGATACATTGTTATTGATATATTGGTACGATGTTTTTGTACTGATTTCACATCACATTGATTGTTCTGTTGTGCGCAGTCACTGGTGTTTTTTTAACCGTCTGTAGATGGTAGGCGTTCCGTGTTATTGGTGCAGTGTGTTAAACCCACGGAATTCTGGAAAAAGTGGCCTGGCTCTTCCTTAGTAAAGAGTGTTTCTATTACTGTTTCCCATATGGTCATAAATTTAAGTCTATACCCTGTCAATTGAAATATTAGCGTAGCGTAGAATACTGAGATGGTCCCCACACTACGTGGGGTGCTTAATCAGAGCCTGGTTACCTCCTAAGATACAGGTGGCATCTGATTGTAGAAGTTCTCAGAGGTTGTGCGTTATTTTAATATGCACCTCTCTCAGGTAAATGTTACAAGTTCAGTAAACCTCTGCCCGTCCAGCCAGACAGCTGGAGATCTGGGATGGTAAAAAAACAATGCTGCCGGAGGAAAGCGCTGGGAAATTTTCTACATTTATCCCAGAAGGGCAGTGTGACGGAACCCTCCATCATTGGGGCACCTGCAAAGGCCTGAGAGCCAGCCTCCTCCCTATTGACTATGGCCTTGTAAAGACTTCTGTGTGTAGTTACAGGGGGTCAGTCTCTATATCAGTCAGTTTAACTATATTTCCTAAATATTAGAGGCTCTGAGGACTGATATTGATTTTGGATTGGTCCTGTACTTTGCCAACACAGATGATGGTTTGCAATTATTTATTGCATGTCATAACTTTCCCCTGTGTCTCCCTATGTTTTCAGCTACCCCCAGAAGTATATTGTCTTATCACTTGCTGAGGCGATTATGTCTGGCAGACAGCCAGGATGCAACCAGGGAGTGACAAGCTATTGTTTCAGTTAATCTGTTTAATGTCTGACCCTCCCCCACGGTGCATTGAGATGTTGTTTTTCTCATCATCCCTCCCCCCATTGTATTCCACTATGCTAAAAATTAATTTATGTCTGTATTAAAAACCCTTTGTGTGTGAATAAACAGCTCTTGTACTTCAACCTGTATTAAGCTTCAGCTAGTAATTCGGTGTGCAGAGACCATGCTGCCCAGTGCCTTAATGAGGCTCTTTAGCACGCCCCTTTGAAGATGCGACGTGGGGGCGGGATGAAGAGCCTCATTAAAGGCACTGGGCGGCATGGTGCCGGCACACCGGGCTCAAGGGGGCGGGCTCACACGGAAGAGTTCCTCGTGATGGGGAGAAGAGCATGTCAGAGGAGAGCAGTCTGCAGAGGAAGAAGCCAGCAAAAAAATACTTAGGGTGATAGATGGAAGGGGACCCATATTGAAAGGGGGATGCCTTGGGGCAACAATTTAACAATACAAAAAGGGGGTGGCTGAGGGTTATAAGTACACAACTTAAGTACACTACTGAAACCCGAACAGACGCACGGAACCGAAAAGACGCGAACGTGTTGCTCGAGGGAGCATAAAAGGAAGCAATCCACAGACTCGAATACATACCTCCTGAGGAAACCACGTACTGGCGAAACGCGTAGAGGACTTGTTGCTTTCAGCAGACCTGATTTTTTAAACCGTTTTTATCTGACTATTTATATATATTCATCCTTTTTACTATATTTCAGAATTTTTTATATACGTTAGGTATAACTTCAGATTAACTTTGTAAAGGGCCGAGTCCCGGAATAAATTATTTATTTATTGATTGGGTTATAAGTACACAACTTAAGTACACTACTGAAACCCGAACAGACAAACGGAACCGAAAAGACGTGAACGTGTTGCTCAAGGGAGCATAAAAGGAAGCAATCCACAGACTCGAATACATACCTCCTGAGGAAGCCACGTACTGGCGAAACGCGTAGAGGACTTGTTGCTTTCAGCAGACTTGATTTTTTTAAACCGTTTTTATCTGACTATTTATATATATTCATCCTTTTTACTATATTTCAGAATTTTTTATATACGTTAGGTATAACTTCAGATTAACTTTGTAAAGGGCCGAGTCCCGGAATAAATTATTTATTTATTGATTTAATCTTTATTTGATTTGATCATGACACACTTAATATTCTCCTGATGAATTTTGGACAAAATCATTAATTACATTTTTTAACAATACACACTTTATAATCAATTATTATTGGATTTTCCTGAGCACATGCACTTTAAAAACACTGCCATTGGAACACAGAGGAATCATCTGACCAGGACTCAAAAAAATTGAGGCTCTACAAGACTCATATCCAGAACTTCATCAAAGACCATCACAACTCCAAGATATACATCTGATATACACGGTATATCCACCTAAATGTGAGTGCATCCAATCATTGTGTGTACACTGATTTAGAAAGATATCACTCTATGGTAAATTTCTTTTCTCCTATGTCCATGGGATTGTTGGATTGACACACACGCCAGAGAGTTGTTTTTGGAGGCTCAAAAGGTTCATACACATTGTGAGTGTAACCATTGAAGTTTTGTCCTGAAGTTCCAAGTGTTTTACTTTATTACACTATTTTTTTCCCCGTATCTATCTTTTGTTTTTATCTGAGCAATTGAGATCATGAGTTACAAGCGCCCCTAGACAGAAGTCTTGTTTGTTCCTATTTTCAACATTCCGTGGAGGGTGTTTATAGGGTTGCTGCTGTAAAAACCGATCAAAGAAAAGGAAAGTATTTTTTTCTCTCTGTTTCACATTTTACCCACTTTATTATTTTTTTTGACACGCGGTTTCATCTTTTTACCTTCTATACACTTTTGTAAAGAAACAAACCACAGACAGAATACGTTGATATGATCTTTATTGAATATGTTGGCATGAAAAACAAGCACAGGTGGTAAGTTTCTTGGCAGGAAGCCCTCTGGCGGGACGCACGGCAGGAAGCCCTCTGGATTGGGCGCAAGGCAGGTAGCCCTCTGGGTGGGGCGCACGGCTTGGGAGCCCACTGGCAGGGCACTGGGCTTGGGAGGCCTCTGGCAGGGTACTCGGCTTGGGAGCCCACTGGCAGGGCACTCGGCTTGGGTGTGGGTCTGGGTGTGGCAGAGTCTGTCCTGGTGTGTGTGTTTGGGTGTTGGTGTGGCAGAGCCTGTCCTGGTGTGTGTGTGAGGGTGTCAGTGTGGCAGAACATGTCCTGGTGTGTATTTGGTCATCTGTTTCCTGGCACTTTACTTACTGTAGGAATAAATAGAACTATTTAATTTTTACTTATCTAGAGATAAAACACCCTCCTGAATTTGTAGTCACTTCAGAGGACAAAACTTTCTACACCCAGAAATTAGTGAGGAAAAGTAAATGTTTTGTGTTATTTACTCTATTTTAATCTGCATATTTTATTAAAAATGATCAGTGGTACTAAATTGTGGCTTCAGGCGTCCTGTGCATGATGACATTTTTTTTAGTGTACTGATGTACCCATCACATAAGATTCGATCATGTATTATCTGCTGAACACGGATGTAATCTTTATCTAGTACAAATTGATGCCGAGGAGTTAAGATTCTGTCTATTTTATTTATTTCCATGAAATGGCCACAAAAATCATCAGCACCAGGTCTCTTAATCTGGCCCTGATCAACTCAGTGTGCGTCAGCCATCTTAAATCCAGCTTGTACACATAGTGTGCTCCAAACCTTGTGGTTTTATTTGGCTATTTTAAATGGTTTGTGGACTGACTTTGTTTCACTGTTTAAGTAATTTAGTTTTGATAGAATGACATATAAAACAGTTTGTCCACTGCTTTTTTGATTATCGCCAAATAAACCTTGCATTAATATGCATTATAAACCTAAAAGGCCATATTTTCCGATGAAGTGGCCCACTGCAGAAAAAACTTGGATGCCCCTGTTATATGATCTGGTTAAACTTTTACAGTTGTATAGCACATTAAAACTCTGATACAGGCTTGCATGGCACCACCCATAATTGTATAATCTGCCATAATATAATACCTTGCAAATTCAATGGCTTTGTCTTTAGGATTAATATGCTTTTGCTCATTCTCCCCCAAAGTGTAAGGAATCTTTGTTTGGGCGATCCTTTTCTATAATTTGTTTGCTATTTATGTATCAGCCTTGTCTCCCTTTAAATAAAGCTTCTGTTTCAATTTCTGTTTGGCAATTTGCATTTCAAGTACTTTTTGTTTTGCTATCCCATATGTATCTTGTATTGTGGGGTCATGGATGTTTTTTAAAAAATATTTTTATTCGTCTTTTATAATAAGAAATTTGCATAGAAGAAAAATACATATAACGTACATATTAAATGTTCAATCGGTCTAAGGGCGATGTTATATAGATACAATATAATCCTATTCCTGATACTCAACAGGCAGAATACCTTATACCAAACAAAAGCAGTATAAATCCTTGGCGAGATGGAGTTGGGGATAATACAGCTAGAAAAATCATGCTTCTTTAGATATCAATTTGTGAGGTAGATCTATTCCTACTCAAGAGGGAATGCCTAACATAGTCTATTCTATTTTTTTAAGACATATCTCCCAGATGTGCATTTTTTTAAAAGAATTATGTAGGAGTCGTGATACTTATTTTTCCATTGAGATTTGAAATTTCAGTTGACTCTCTAAATTGGACCAATTAAAGTCTCTAACCTGTTTCCATTCTTTGGCAATAATTCTCTTTGCTGCTATGCAAGTATGTATAGTTAAATTCAATTGTACTTGGGTTAAAGGGGGCCAACCTATATGTAATAAAATAGAAGATGGAGAGTTTGGTATAATAATATTGTCTGTTCTTTTTAGATATTCCAGGATCTCTGACCAGAATCCCGCGACCTTCGGACATAACCACCATATATGCAGATATGTACCCTCCGCTTGACCACTTCTCCAACATATTCTAGGAGCGCCTGGGAACATCCCCGCGACCAGATCTTAAACTGGGACTCGAGTAGGGAGAGATCATGGATCCTGGGAAGCAGCTTCCTGAAGCCATTTAGCCACTCAGTTGGTGAAATTGAAACATTTAAATATTTTTCCCATCAAACTATTATTGATACAATATCTTTATCTCCTTCTTTTCTTTTTACAAATTCTGTACATTTTGAATAAAGCTTAATTTCATGATTTACACTGAGCCAGTGCCAGTGTTTGGAATTTGGCTTCTTTTATGCACAAAACTGTATTTATTTATATATTATACTGTTTTCCAGACAAAGTTGGAAAAACAAGTATGCACAATTTCCAGCCAGCTCTGCGGGATCTTTAAGGAAGCATCCGAAAGAGATAATTCCATCTTGGCAATAAATAGACTTTTAGGGTGTTAACTCAGCCCCACCAAGAAAGGTCTATTTTATGCCATTCGTTCGAACAGAGCCGGCCTTAATTGTTCTGGCGCCCCGTGCGGACTACTCCTCTGACGCCCCCCCATCCCAAAAAAAAGAAAGGAAAAAAATCTCCCCCCTCTGCCCCTTCTCACTGCCTTCCCCCCTCTGCCCCTTCTCACTGCTCCCCCCCTTGCCCCTTATCACTGCCTCCCCCCCGCCCCTTATCACTATCTACCCCCCCTGCCCCTTATCACTATATCTACCCCCTATCCTTACTTACCTTGTTACAGGAGTCCTGCGGTGGGACCGGGAGGCGTCCGTCTTCCCGCTCTGCCACGGTGCACGCTTCAAAGCTGAGCGCCACAATAATTCTGGCGCTCAGCACGAAACGCCGGCACCGCGACGGAGTCACGGAGAGGGAGGGGCGCGGAGCGGTTGCTGAAAACTTCACGAGAAACCGCTCGGCACCCCTGCCCCAGACTTAAATGAAAACACCGTTTTTTTTTGTTTAACTTTATTTAACATCCTCCATGTTAAATAACGTTAAAAAACTTTATTTAACATGGAGGATGTTAAATAAAGTTAAAAAAAAACAAACGATGTTATAATTTAAGTTCTGGACGGCGCCCCTGTTGCCATGGTGCCCTGTGCGGCCGCACAGGTCGCACACCCCTAAGGCCGGCCCTGCGTTGGAAGCTCTCAGGAGTCGAAGAAAGTTTTTCTCCATTAGCTTTTCAGTTTTGTCAGTTATAAGAATCAAGATATTCGCTCATTTTTATGGACAAAGAGAAACGCTCAGAGAATTCAACGGATAGTTGATGGCTAAAATTTCTAGCTTGCAAAATTGTCTTATTTAAGTTCAATTAGTAATTAGAAACCAGACTGTATGCTTTGACCTCATTTAAAAGGTGAGTCATTGAAGTTAACGGGTTGGAGAGAGAAATGACCACATCTGCATATAATGATATTTTAAAATCATCGTTGTTAATCTTGATACCAGTAATGTTTTGATTATTTCTGACCTTCTTGGCGAATGGCTCAAGAGATAATATAAAGAATAAGTGAGAGCAGGCAACCTTGTCATGTGCCATTTTGCAGATCAAACCAGTCGGAACAAAGTCCCGAACCAACAACTCGTGTGCTAGGATTCGAGTAGAGAGAGGTGATAGCTGAATAAAACCACCCGGACAATCCCAGACCCCTCAAGGTATTCACGGAGAGAACCCCAACGAAGTAACTCACCTGAGTACCCGCCGATCGCGGGTACCAGCTCCCACGCCGCCGCTCTCACCGCCATCCCTGTTCCTGCTCCGTCGGCTGCTCACGCGACTGAATCTAAGAGCGCGCGCGCTCCCACCTTTCTTTATTCACTCCTGAATGGAGAAGGCGGGGAACGCGTGTCAACGAGGCCACGCACAGGGGTGGGGCGACACCTAGTGGTGGTTTTGAAAAGCAGTTATCGTGCCAGTAAGAGCTATTCGTTTGCTGTTCTTTCTACATTATCCCTGGTTTTGACCCTTTGGCTTTTGTACTACGACTTCGCAGCCGTCTCCAGTCCTGACCCTTTGGCTATTCGTACCACGACTTTGCTGCCGTCGCCAGTTCTGACCCTTGGCTATTGCAAAACGACTACGCTTCTTTCCTGCATACTGGGTTCCTCTCCTCAACCCCGACATAATAATTGAGCCACTATGGAACCCGCGGGATTATCTGAGACGATCGCTGGCCTTACTCAGCAATTGGCCACATTTTCACTGAGTTTACAGGAGATCCAGGCTGATCAACACCATTTAAGACAACAGGTGCACCATCTGCAGCTGCAACAGAATGCACCTGCTGAACAAGTTCCAGCCGCACCTGCTACCATAGCACCTCCAATTGCTGAAGGCGCCACCGCTTTGGAACCTCAGATACCACGATTCAGAGGAGACTGTAAGACATATCGTGCCTTTATAACCTCCTGCGAGATTCTCTTTTGTCTAAAGCCCCGGACCAACACTACAGATTATGTCAAGGTGCATACGGTGATATCTCTGCTCTCGGGAGAACCTCAACTTTGGGCACATCACCTTTACACAGTAATAGCTCCCTACTGGACTCCTGGTGTTCCTTCCGCGAGGCCCTGGATGCTCTTTATGAAGATCCATTCAGGGTATCCTCATCTGCTACTACGCTGAGAGCCTTAAAGCAAGGACGGTGCCCTGTGGAAGAGTACATCACGAAATTCAAGCGTCTGGCCCTGGAGTCGAACTGGAGTGCGCACTCCACGACCAGTTTCGCTGGGGCTTGTCGGACGCAATCAAGGACAAACTAGCCCGTACCTCTATTCCACCTTCTTTGGAGGAATTTATGCGCCTTGTGACACAGATCGACAGAAGACTCCGTGAGAGGCGATCAGAACAGCAAGCCACGTCTTCCAGCTGAACACCAGCGCGTACCCATCCTAGGACCCTGTCTCCCCCTTCTACAGAGGAACCTATGCAGATAGCCATTGTTCGAGGTCCACTCTCAGCTGCAGAGAAAGAACGTCGCAGAGCTTTGATCCTGTGCATGTATTGTGGCAAACCAGGCCACACTTATAAGGACTGCAGAATCCGTACCCGCTATACTCAGTGTAAGAGACCAACCATCCTACTTCACACCAACGTTCGAGGATATCCCTACCTGTCATCTCACTTATCCATCTCTGTGTTTGCGAGAGATATTCCGTCTCAACAGCTTACCTACAAATGTGGTTTCCGATTGGGGCTCGCAATTTACCTCCCGTTTCTGGAAAGCTTTTTGTGAACAGCTGCACATACAGCGGTCACTCTCTACGGCGTTTCAGCCCCAGAGCAACGGTCAGACTGAACGAACCAATCAGACGTTAGAACAGTATTTACGCTGCTTCACCACTTACCTCCAGGATGATTGGGACTGCTATTTACCCTTAGCTGAATTTGCCTATAATAATCATATAAGTCGTTCCATCAAGATGTCCCCCTTCTATGCCAATTATGGGTGCCACCCGTCCATGCTCCCGGGCTCCCCCATTCCGTATGTTGTCCCTTCCGCCTCCGAACATGTTGGCAAACTGATGAGGAAATACTAGGTCCTTCGGGAGACTCTGCAAAAGACTCAACGACAATACAAACAGTTTGCGGATCTGCGCCGAACCGATGCACCTATATATCACATGGGTGATAAAGTTTGGCTGTCTACCAGACACCTCCACCTTAACTGCCCTTCTAAGAAATTGGGCCCAAAATATATAGGGCCTTTTCGCATTATTCGTCTTGTATCCCCTCTAGTTGTAGAACTTGAGCTACCTAAGACTATGTCTAAACATCCCGTCTTTCATGTCTCCCTCTTGAAACCATGGAGGAGGAACCCTTACCCTGGCCGATGCCCTGATTCTCCTGCGCCCGTCCTGGTCGATGACTTTGAGGAATATGAGATTGAGGCGATATTAAATTCACGACGATACCATGGCCGCTTACAGTATTCAATCCGTTGGAAAGGGTATGACCCCAACGAAGACTCCTGGGAATTAGCTAATGAAGTCCATACTCCTGACCTCGCCTCTGCTTTTCACCGTCGCCATCCAGATCGTCCAAGACCTACTAGAGTCGGGAGGCCTCCCCTCGCGGGTACCAGCTTCCACACCGCCACTCTCACCGCCATCCCCGTTCCTGCTCCGTCGGCTGCTTGCGCAACTGAATCTAAGAGTGCGCGCGCGAGCGCCCCCACCTTTTTTTATTCACTCCTGAGTGGAGAAGGCGGGGAACACGCGTCAACGAGGCCACGCACAGGGGTGGGGCGACACCTAGTGGTGGTTTTAAAAAGCTGCACTGAGTAATTTGTTGCTTGGTTATTTTATCTCAAGCCCTTATCTTTTTAAGTTGATTAGTGATTATTTTGTCCGGTCTATAATAGTATCTTAATCTCAGTTTTTCCATGCAATATCTTGTTTACTCCAATACTCTTTGATTTATTTTTTCTTTGAGTAGTTTCCACTTTTTTGTATATGTTGCTCGGTAGGATCTTGATTAGCTAATATTAGCTAATATATATAATAATTTATAGTATCTCACATAGAGTTCATTTAGTGGCTGTTATTTTTTTAATATCAGCTTTTTTTTTTATTTTTATAAAAAGCCCTCTGAGAACTGCTTTATAAGCACACCATCTGGTTACTTGTGTTGTTTGACACATCATGTTTTCTTGGAAAAAAGATTTGGTCATCTCAGAAATATAAAATAGAGTCATCTAACTGCCATGTTGTAAAGGGTGTTGCGACCCCTTTTTTTTATTTTCCATCAGCGATGGTAAGTATGTGGGAAAAATCTACTGCCCCATCTAATTTTAGCTTTAATTCTCCAATGTGTTTCTCGAAAGAAAGCTATAACTATCTTCTCTTTGCACTCTATTTCTTTCAGTAGGTGTGTTTAGCCCCTGGATATTGACTGAAATACATCTAACCTCCATTAATATGGAAGTATCTAGTTGTAGGTTTAGACCATTCTACCTCAGGGGACACAACCCACCGCAATGGAAACAGGACTATCTCCATTTAAATATCAACTCCCCAACTCTGTTTTGCAGTAAACTACATACATATATAGACGTAAAAAACCAGACAAAGGAGAGAAAATTCTCTCTTCTCTCCGCACAAATATAACAAAAATATATATTGCATGGATAATAAACATATCCTAATATAATCTTAAGTTCAATTGAACAAAAAAGAGAAGTATTATTGGAGATCTCTCTTGATGAAGATGTTAATATAGTCTGAGCCATAGGGTACCATCTCAATAGATATATATATATATATATATATATATATAAAAAAAATAAATTAAAGCGCAACACAATGTTATTTCATACAAAAACTATAATGATTCTCGTAGGCAAACATTATTACATTATAGTATTTCTATTGTTATCTATTTATAGACTATTCTTAAGCGAGGCAGAGGAGAAGAAGAAGGAAAAAAATTTAAGGACAAGAATAATCAATAATCAATAAATTAATTGTATATACAAATTTCTAAAAAAAAAAAAAAAAGAAAAGAAAAAAAAGAAATAACTAGGAGAAATTGGACGAAAATAATGATAATTGTTATGGAACACAGTCATTAAAATTCAATATTTAGATTGTGCAAAATTTCCAATTGAGCAAACAAATTACTATTAAAGTGCATGTGCATTATCTACAGGACTCATAAATATGTATTCTCATAAATCAATATATTAAATACTAAACAAAATAAAAAAAATAAATTAAGAACAAGAGTATTCAATATTCAATAAATGGATTGTATATACAAATTCTGATCGTGCAAATAGATTATGCAGTTGCTCCTATAAAAGTGCACGTGTTGAAAAAAAAAGAAAATAAATTGCTAAGTGGTTGATTGGAAATTTGTTTAACAGAGGTATTAGTGATTGATACAAAATGCCATCATGATAATTAATATAAAATTGTATAAAAAAAAAATCGAAATCGGCATAGAAATGATCAATGCGAGTATACAACTTATGGGTCGCAGAGTAAAATTTTAAATCCTGTTAACCAGGGTGGAGCACTCGCCATGCATCAAAAATGTTTCTCTGGTGCAACCAGTTTGAAAATCAATTTCTCTATTTTGTACCCTGGCAAAGTGCAGGATTCACATACACGTAATAACAAATGGGCAGTAGCATACCTAGCGTGGGGCGGGGGGGCGGTCTGCCCCGGGTGTCGCTCATCAGGGGGGTGCCGCGGGCTAGGGTGACCACATGTCCCTGATTGCCCGGCAGCGTCGTCATTGTTTTATTTTTTTTTTACGCGGAGGAGACAGCGGGGTGCCTAGCAACCGCTCGGCGCTCCTCAGTCTCCTTTGCGAGGCTTCTAAATCCGTCGCGGTGCCGGCATCTCATGCTGAACGCCGAAATATGACGTCATATTTCGGCGCTCAGCAGTGAAGCAGCGCAGCGGCAGAGCAGGAAGCAGCGGCAGAGCAGGAAGACTGAGGCGTCGTGCTCCTACCGCAGGACTTCTGAATGGTAAGTCCAAACAAAGGGAGAGAGGGTAGATAGTGGGGAGGGAGAGGAGCGTAGATAGTGGGGAGAGGAGGGTAGATAGTGTGGAGGGAGGGATAGGAGGGTAGATAGTGGGGAGGGAGAGGAGGGTAGATAGTGGGGAGGGAGAGGAGGGTAGATAGTGGGGAGGGAGAGGAGGGTAGATAGTGGGGAGGGAGGGAGAGGGGGGTAGATAGTGGGGAGGGAGGGGGTTAGATAGTGTGAAGGGAGGGGGTAGATAGTGAGAAGGGGGTAGAAAAGGGGGAAAGGTAGATAGTGAAAACGAGTGAATGTGTGGATGAATTGTCTGAATGAGGGAGTTAATTAATGAGTTTGTGAGAATGCATTAATGTGTAAATTTGTGTGAATGGGTGAGAGAATAAATGATTGTGTGAATTAATTATGTGAATGAAAGTGTGAATTAGTGAGTGACTGTTAAAGTGTTTGTGTATATGATAGATGTATGTAGATGCTAACAGCAATCATACTCCTATCATGCCAAGTCAGCTAGTACATGCTGGAATCTGGGTATGCCTGGGCATGATCGGAGTTTGATTGCTGTTAACAATCATATATATATATATATTAATATTGTTAATGATTTTTTTGTCCTATTTTGCTGTGTTACTTACTTTAAATAAAAGTGTGAGATTTATTTTTATGGTGGGGGGTCATATTCAGTTAAATGCTGCATTTTTGGTTTTAGTCCAGAAGTTTCGGTGCATCCCTAAGCCAGACAATGAAGTGGTAGGCCTATACCACATCAATGTTTGGCTTAGTATATAGTGATATGAGTTATGCTGCACTATTATCAATGTCTGGCTCAATGTATAGTGATAGGGATTACGCTGTACCACCATCAATGTCTGCCTCAGTATATAGTGATAGGTGTAATGCTGTACCACCGTCAATGTCTGCCTCAGTATATAGTGGTAGGTGTTATGCTGTACCACCGTCAATGTCTGCCTCAATATATAATAATAACAGTAATGCTGTACCACCTTCAATGTCTACGCCAGTATATAACAATAGAAGCTATGCAGTTTTAAAGTGTTTGTGTGTGGGGGGGTGCCACATACATGATCCGCCCCAGGTGCCAAATACTCTAGGTACGCCCCTGCAAATGGGTGAAAGTGTTGTGATCAGGTGAGATCAAAATCGAACTATTTGGCATCAACTCAACTCGCCCGTGTTTGGAGGAGGAAGAATACTGCCTATGACCCCAAAAACACCATCAAACATGGAGGTGGAAACATTATGCTTTGGGGGTATTTTTCTGCTAAGGGGACAGGACAAATTCAGTGCATCTAAGGGACGATGGATTGGGGCCATGTGCCATCAAACCTTGGGTGAGAAGCGTGGATGGGTATTTTAGCATGACAATGACCCCAAACACACGGCCAAGGCAACAAAGGAGTGGCTCAAGAAGAAGCACATTAAGGTGCTGGAGCGGCCTAGCCAGTCTCCAGACCTTAATACCATAGAAAATCTGTGAAGGGAGCTGAAGGTTCGAGTTGCCAAACGTCAGCCTCGAAACCTTAATGACTTGGAGAGGATCTGCAAAGAGGAGTGGGACAAAATCCCTCCTGAGATGTGTGCAAACCTGGTTGCCAACTGCAAGAAACATCTCACCTCTGTGATTGCCAACAAGGGGTTTGCCACCAAGTACCAAGTCATGTTTTGCAAAGGGGTCAAATACTTATTTCACTGAGTAAAATGCAAATCAATGTATAACTTATTTGAAATGCGTTATTCTGGATTTTTTTTGTTGTTTTTCTCTCACTGTTCAAGTAAACCTACCATTAAAATTATAGACTGATCAGGTCTTTGTCAGTGGGCAAACGTACCAAATCATCAGGGGATCAAATAATTTTATACACTATATGTATACTACCATTCATAAAAAAAAGATCATGCCATTGTTATTAAATAGGATGAAATTCTGAATGAGACCTACGTGACAGCCCATCTGTTTATACCCTATGTTATTTTGGCCCCATACCTGTTTTTGATTAAAGGTTCACGGACTCTGTATACCTCCCCCCCTCTGCGGCTGACAGGGATCTAGTCACAAATTCATAGAACAGTGCGGCGGCAGCTAGGAACCACGGCAATGCCCGCCGACAATTGAAACTGTGTCTCTACGGACATCCTTTGTCCCACCACATCACTCTTTTGAGGTTACATTAAACACGTGGTGGGCATTGAGAGGGAGCTCGTTTGGGAACCCTGGGTTTTATTAACAAACTTTAGGACCAGTGTTACCCAGCCACGGCCATGGAGCTATCGCGCAAACTATTCCCAGGGATGTTTCTGACGCTGTTGCTCAGGGTGCCGATGTCAGAAATGTATGAGTGCGTGGGCCGCACTTATTTTTGACTGCGAGAAAATATGGCCTTTTAAATTTATAATGCATATTTGTCAGGGGCTGGGTCTATACAGATAACTGTAATGACCCAGAGCGCCCAAAGGAGTTATTGCGCAGTAGCAGAGTTGGACAGGGCCTGGTGCAGGGTAACTGCACTCACCCGGGTGTTAAGCACCTAGGGTTGTGCGGCCACATACCAGGGCCCTGACATAGCAGCTGATATAGTCCATAACAAAGCAAAACTTGGTGATATCCTGCAGATCCTGGGAGCAGGCATGAAACATAGCTCTACAGACGAATGTGCAGGATGCTGCAGGCTGGGAGTAGGGAAGCTAAGTAGAGTAACAACAGAAACATAGCAAGCAAATGGGACAGAACGAGCAAGGGGGCAGAGCAAGGAACAGGGAATGGGAGACCAAGCAAGAAACATAGCCAGACAATACATACATAGTACAGGACACAACAGAGAACAGGGAACAAGAAACACAGGGGATGAAGTGAGGAGCCGAGACACTCAGACGCTTCTCCTTTAAGCAAGGATAGGATATCTTAACTGGGACATGGGGAGAGGAGAGAGGAACCGAGATGATGATTTAGGGAAAGGAGGGCAAAGGTTCATAAGGGAGAGGCAAACATAAATACAGGAACTAGTCTAGGACTATGTGATAACAATTGGAGATTCCGTCACATCATATGGCCATAGTATGCTTAGCCCACCACTACGCCAAAGTATTCCAATATTCAGTGGGTCCTAGCACTAAACCCTGCCTACTGAATTCCGAATAAGCTAAAACTAAACATTGAACCTAAACACAGAACCAAGAAGGACATACCTTTAGACTGCAGACTGAGACAAACATAATAAACGGGTGGGACACACCTTATAAAGAAAACAGAGCTGAAGCAAAGAACAAAACCGAAATCAAGGAATCAGAAGCACAGAACAGCGCATATGAAAATCCAGGAATGGATTACAGCAACGGGGAAACTCTAGCGACACAGGGGGAAACTAGCGAGACGGGGGAACAAGAGAGAAGCAGCTCTGCAGCCTGAATGGAGCCTGACAATATTACCTCCAGCTACACACACCCCTGTTTATGTTTATTTTGTAATGCTATAACCCGGCCCCCCCCCTCCTTGACGGTCTTACAGCCCTATGATTGCTGCTTTGAACTTGGCAGCTGGGCGTCCGCTTTGAATGTGGTCTGCCGGCCCACAGACCCTTCATATTTCCCTAAGCACTAGTATAGGGGTAAAACAGAACTCTCTTTATTGAGGACAGCACAGATATTTATACACATAATATAGTTCTATGGCCAGCAATGGCCACCTGACAACGAGTCTCTATTTCGGGGTGATCCGGAGGGAGCCTCATTAATCCTGTGGTATTGTCACGATCAATATGCGAGCTGGTAAGCGAAAGGGGTCCTAATCGCAGAAACCAATCCACACGGGAAAATCCAGGCGAGGTACAATGAGGCACGAGCGGAGGCAAAGTCAAAATACAAGCAAGGGTTAAAGGCAGGCAGCAAGTGGTCAATAGTCAGTTAAACGAGAATAGGGTCTGGTACACAAAGGGTCAAAACACAGAGAACGCTTCAGTATAGGAATCTAACTTCAACTGATACTTCAGCCAAGGATACTGGGACTGAAGCGTCTAAATACGTTCAAATTTGGCACCAAAATGACATCAGCATTTGAAACGTGTTGCTATGGCAACATTGGAGCATGTCCTACGTACAGATTGATTCTGCCGGCAGCTAGAGAGAGACGCGTCTCCCTGGCGTGTAGCTGGAAAGGCCCTGCTTGCTGCCGTGTCAGTAAGCCGGGAAGGAGCATAGACGACACGAGGCAGCGTTTCAGCGTGGGAACGCTGGCGGGGGTAAGTACTTGATTTATGACAGGTATCAATTGAGAGCTCAGGGTCTGAAGATGTTATGATCCAAAAGGCGACGTGATCCAATGTTGGGACCCTGAGCGGCAGTGTCTTAAACTTCCCCGGGAATACTCCACGTGGAAGCCGGGCCAGAGGTCCATATCCGCGGCTGGGCAAATCCCCGGTCCTAAAGACTGGTAATAAAACCAGGGTTCCCGAATGATCACCTTCTCTTTAACCACCTCCGAGTGTTGCTTACCACAATGTAACCTGAAAAAAAATCCAAGACAAACGTCACACCCGCATATGTCACAAGCCTTTGGTACTCTTACATTCCTGTCCATGCTTGAGTTGGTGTGAATTATTATGATACATGTATGTATACTTGAATGCTTCTACAGTCTGTGTGTGTGCTTTTACTAGTGTGTCTCTAGTGTGCATACCCTATCCTATATTATTAAATAGGTTGCACTTTACCTACTGTATGCTCACGACTTATGGTACTGCCTCACATACTTTGTAACATCTTGGCACATATTTCTGATACAATTGGATGTCCTTTTGTACTGTACTGTTTCTTTTGAAACTTGGGTCCCTATAGTGCGCAACCAGCTCAAGCCAGGGAAAAATGGGGTATAGAGGTGACAGAATGTAGTGGAGGGATTCAAAGGCCAATGAAGGCATTGTCATAAGATAAAGATTAAATTCACCTATCCAGCCAAGCTCAAACAGGTTTAAAACAGATAGGGCTGAATAAATGAACTACAAAAAGAGGAAAGAATAGAACAGAAGGACAAAAAGACCACATAACAGAAAGCAGAGAAAAAATGGCTCCATGCATTTGTTATCTCTAATTAATGAAATAAGCTAAAATAAAAGGGGGCTGATACAGGTGGGAATAAGTCTTTCATTTTAGGCCCGGGAAGCTGAGTGTGCGTAGGGAAGGTTGTGTAAAAAAGCACTTTACAAGGTAAAAGTAGATTTGATTGATTTGATTTATGTTTTATTGAGTAAATAGTTGTCTCAATAAGCTAGAGATATATGATTTTGTTTTCTGGTTGTATTAAAATGCTGCCAACTGAAGATAAAGCAGCCCATCTGAATTCTGATGTATGGTGTCAATCCTAGAAGGCTATGTTAAGAAATTAACCAGGAAAACAGAGATACAAAATTTTTGTTATTTTTGTTACAAGACTTCACACTTATGTTGTTGTGAATTAACATATATTGAAGGATCTGCAACCTTCTAAACAGTAACATCTTCAAACATACAATATTTGGGAACCTGGAAACTGTGGACATGGGTAGAAATTAGCTAAATGATTTTATATATATTATAGAGCATGATTTATGGGTGATAAAATTAAAATCAATATCAAGATAGATCACATGTGAATGCTGTGAAACAGGTTGATAAAACATTGGCTGCAGGTGAAAGAATGTGATACTTCATTTGTATTGTATTGTATTGTATAGTATTGTTACTGCATTAAGAAAAGAAAAACGTGCAGTTTCACGTTTCTCCCATCCTGGATATTTACATGTAATTAGGCGTTAATCTAGCCTTGGTGCAGTATTAATCTAAATTATATTAAAGACAGGAGGCTTCGTATTATGCATAAACCTTCTTTACTGTTAACCTCCAGCAACAAAACAGTTAACAGAGAAACAAGAAAAACAACCAATGGCATGACATGACAAGATAAGACTGGACACATCGAGCCACACAAAGACGTGGCACAAAGACGTGGCTGATCAGGGAAATAAGGATAGGAAACGGTGGCCGAATTAGATTTTGTTCTAAGAAACACGGAGACCGAGACACCCTCGGGTGAAAAAGAAGAGACATCGAAAGCACGAATGTCAGACACCCGTCAGAAAGAGACGAGACACAAAAGAAGTGCCGTTTTAGCAGAAAGCTGGCAAAAGGCCAAATGATTGTTGTCTGGCCAGGCCTCCAAGAAATTGAGAACCTGGGAGACATCCCAGAAGGACTCATAGCGAGCCTTCGGGGGCTTGGAAAGCCGAACACCGCGGAGGAGACGACAGACAGAAGGATCCTTGCCAACGCCCAGGCCCTGTACCAGGACATGAGCTGCCGAAATGGCAGAGCGAAACAAATTAATAGTGCGGTAGGACCAGCCAAGGGAAAACATGTGAGCCAAAAAATTGAGGACCGCAGTTACAGGTGCCGTAAGGGGATCAAGGTGTTGAGCCAAACACCAGCGACTCCAGGTGCCCCAAGCCTGGAGGTAAGATTTTCTGTTGCCAGGAGCCCAGGATACCCAGAGCAAATCTCGAGCTGACTCCGATAATCTTGGCACATGCCAGGATCCCCGGAAACTGACCAAGCCACCAGAATGAAACGACCCTGGAGGATGAAAGGATGAGGATTCCCCTCCGGATCCTGAAGTAAGTCCCAAGTTGAGGCTTGATCCTCGCATGACAGCTCTAGCAGCAATGGGAACCACGGCTGCGTCCTCCACAGGGGGGCTATCAAGAGGATCGAAACACCCTGACGGCTGACGGAATGGAGAGTCCGTAGGATCATGGCGAAGGGGGGAAACGCATAGGCTCCTCGGAGCGGCCACGTCTGCAAGAAGGCGTCCACCGCCGAAGACAGCGATCCGGAAGCCATCTGAAGAGGAGTGGACCCCGACAAAGGTGGAGAGAGTGGAAAATGCTCGGGAGGAGATGCCAATCGCTCACATACCTCCAGTGCCGGGAGAACCAGTCTGCCACAAGATTTTCCTTGCCGGGCAGGTATTCCACTTGGATGGACAAGTGATTGTCCAGGCAGTACTGGTAGAGCCACATCCCCGCAAACAGCCCCCCAACCACACAGGCTTGCGTCTGAGTCTAAGACAAAATCTGGGCTTGACCCAAAAATGGCACGCAGAGAGAAGGCCTATAACCCTGGCAAGGTTTTGGAGAAAGACCAGACCACAACAAAGGAGTTTGCGAATCTCTTTCTTTATGACCACAACATTCTCGCGAGGCAGCCTGAGGACCGACGCCACTGAAGCCACTGAGAAACCGAGGAATTGGATGTTTTGCATCGGGACCAAAACCGACTTGGCCTCATTGATAACGAAACCCAAGTCCTGAAGAAGATGAACAGTGAGGTAAGTATCGCGCCGGAGAGACTCGACATCCTGAGCCATGAGGAGGATGTCGTCTAGGTAAATGATGGAACGGATACTGCGCGCCCGAAAGAACTCCATGAGCGGATTCATAAGTTTGGTGAAGCACCATCTAGCGGAGCTGAGGCCGAAAGGGAGGCAAGTAAATTGCCAGAGGTGGCCCTGCCAGCGAAATTGCAGAAACTCCCGATCGTCGCGATGAACGGGAACCGTGAGGTATGCGTCCCTGAGGTTGAGGCGCGAGAATCAATCGTTCTCTCTGAGCAGGTCGCGGAGGAGATGGATACCCTCCATCTTGAAATGTCGGTACACGGCGTACCGATTGAGCGCACGTAGGTTGATGACAGGACGGAACTCCCCCGATTTCTTGCACACCAAGATATTGCTGAGAAAACGAGGAGGGGAGTTCACCCTTTCTATGGCGCCCTTCTCTAACAGGGAAGAGAGCTCGGAATAGACTAGGGGCGCTGCGTCGCGGGACAACCGGGGGAGCGGGGGGGGGGTGTTGACGAGGAGGAAACTCCAGACGGAAGAAAAAATGGGCGAGACGACCTGTGACAGAAATATGGGGACAAATGGGAGAGTCTTACCTGAGGCTGATCTTCCACGGCGGGCCGAATACCCTCTGCCTCTGGTTCTACCTCTAGAGAATAGGAGCGGGAACTGAGACCGGTAGGCGGTGGAGGGGTCTGGAAATCGGGGTCTAGTGCCAAATGAGGCAGATCTGCTGGCGGCACGACCCCTCTGCCAACCAGCTCTGGATCCAAAAGTTTATCTTGCGCCGAGCGTAAGCCAAGTTCAATGCCCTTACGAGGGTCTTTGCCGTTCGTGGTGAGGAACTTAAAAGTCTGGTCAAATTCAGGGGTATTCAGAACCTTATCCCAGACGGTGGGCCGAAGACACTCTGAACGGAGTTGTTGCCGGACCTCTTTATCCAGGTTGCGGCGAAGCCAAAATCTCAGAAACTCTGCTATATGGGCCGAAGGTGTCCACTCAGAGGAGCGAGGGTGGCGCAGGGTTCTGGGATCAAACAGCCGAGGTCAACCGTCACCTCAAAAGGTTGGTCCGGTGCATTGGTTGGGTTGAGTGGGATCTTGGGGGGTTAGGGAGTGAAGTCCTGAGCCCGGGCAGGAGAGGCTACACCTGAGGAGCCTGCGCAGTACTCATCCAGAATCTCATAATCGGTGAGTTCCTCAGTTGGGGAGACCATGGGAAGGACTGAAGTGCCCACTTTCTTCAGCGGTGCTTTGCCCTTTCCTGAAGTGGAGGATGCCTCGTCCTAGGTACGCTTGTGCAAAGCTGCTGTGCCCACGGGAGAAGATGAACCGCTAGCGTCTGAATCCTCAACTCCAGTAGGAGAGATGAGAGGCTAAGCCAGGCGAGAAGATTGGAGCTCCTCGAGGGCGGCAGGGAGAGACGCAGCCAGGGCAGAGTGGAGCCAGGCCTGGACGGTGGCAGGAAGCTGATTCTGGGAATCGTCAGCCATTGCACTCCAAATGTGTCTATATGGAAGAACACAAAATAACGGTAAACGTAAGGCCCTAATACTGGGCAAAACGGGGATCACCCGTACAATCAAAAGTAAAGGGAGGAGGGGGTCACCCCTAAACAACAGGTGTCATGCACCCGGGAGCGTGTCCCAAGAACCCAAGGCCGGGAGAAGAATGGGTTGGTCCTCAGTAAAAACAGGGGTTCACCTGTATGGTGGCAACAGGGGGTTCACCCTGAATAGTAAGCGGCAGGGGTGCAGCCAGGCCAGAAGGGGTTCACCCACAATTTAATCAAGAATGTAGCAGGGGTTCACCCACAGTGAAAAAATCAGGGAATCACCCTAAGTACAATAAGGTACAGCCAAGGAAAAACAAAAATCCTGACTAGCAAGAGAAAAAACCTAAATGGAAAGGAAAAACAACCTAAGGAAAAAGACACCATGAGGCAGACCAGGCCCAACCGTCGACAAAACAGCTCACAGCGCGGTGAGGGCCCACGGGCACGTCACCCGAGCCGAAAAGCGACCCGAGGAAACAGTCCGGAGCAACCACCGCACCGGGGCGACGAAAAAAAACTGCTGCGCGGTAACTGACAAAAGCACTGCGGGAACAAACAAAGATAACCTCCGCGCGGGGACAATGAATCCTCCGCGCGGTGGATTTGTTTTCCTGTACGGAAGACAAATCCACCGCGCGGGAGACAAATCCTGAAATAACGGGTAAGGTATATGAAGTGTAACAACACAATAACAACCCAAAGATACATAAAGGTAAAAAACACAGAAAAAAAAACAGAGACAAATAATGGCTAAGAAAGTTCAATAAAATAGATAAATAAAATAAAATGGACAAGCCAGTAATCGCGAATAAGCAATATATATATGAATTTATATATCCGTATATAATGGAATGTTCTCACCTGGAGGTTAAACACCCCATCACCCATAACTGCTTCTAAATTAACCCTAAACACCCCATCAACCATAACTGTCCCTAAATTAACCCTAAAGACTCCATCAACCATAACTGCCAATAAATTAACCCTAAACACCCCTTTAACCATAACTGTCCTTAAATTAACCCTAAACACCCCATTAACCATAACTGTCCCTAAATTAATCTTAACTCTTCGACATCCATGTGTACTAGATAATGATGACAGTGCTAGGCAGCTGGTACAGGATATAATCTTATGTAAATGGATTGGGAGTACATAAAAAAAGTCATCATACATGGCACACCTGAAGCCACAATTCAGTGTGACTAAGCCTTTTTAATAAAATATGCAGATTGAAAAAGATTAAATAACACAAAACCTCTACTTTTCCACTCACTGATTTCTGGGCCTAGAAAGTTTTATCCTCTGAAGTGACTACAAATTTTATCACACACACCAGGACTGGCCCTGCTACCGACACCTAAACACACACCAGGACTGGCTTTGTCACAAAAACACCCAAACGCACAAACTCCAGTACAGGCTCTGCCACACCGACACCCAAACACACACACACACACACACACACACACACACATACACAAACACCAGGACAGACTCTGCCACACCGATACCCTAACACACACACCAGGACAGGCTCTGCCATACCTACATCTAAACAAACACACATCAAGACAGTCTTTGTTACACTGGCACCTAACAACATATACCAGGACAGGCTCGGCCATACCGACACCCAAACTTTCAAGCTAATTGTGAGGTACAGAGGGTGACAGAAGTACAAGTATAAATACTGTATATTTAGAAATTAGAACTGTATACAATTTACTAAAATTAACCATTCCCATCCCTAGCTGGTCACAGTAATAAACTGTGATCAGTGTTCTTTTACAACATTTTTGCTTTTTTAAATATTGAATTCTGTTTTTTGTTGGTTTTTTTACATTTAAAAGCTTTAACAAATATATTTTAATTTAACCCTTGCAACACCATGCCATTGCTCGGATTGCTCTGATCAGTACATTGTACAGCTCAGATTTCTTTTTACTTTGTGTATGTTGTGGGCATTAGTTATTTAGGTGGGTAAATGGTTGGGATAAGTGTTAGGTTGGGGTTAGAAATATAAATGTATATATTTTTTAAAAAAAAATATTTAGTGTTTTGATTTTGATTTTTGTTATTTCTTTACATTTTTGTGTTCCCCATACCCATAGTGTGGATGAATTTTAGCATCCAATTCAGACACCCAAAAGTTGTACTAATCTGTATTACGGCGTGAATTTTCTACCTTTTTAACCAACAAATTCAACTGATTAGTATATTTTGAGCAGGATACACACAACTGTAGAGATGTGCACCAAAACTTGTTCAGCTGCATCTCTTAGGTGGGCGATAAGGAAGGTGATAAAGCAGCAGCAGCAGTAGAAGTAGTACTACGAACACACTGGCATGTAGGAGCGTCCAGCACCACAGTACAGGAATTTTGCCCAAAATCAGAAAAAAAGAATATAAGGAAGGAGATTGAGCCGCAGAGGCAGGGCTCCTTTTGGTACAGGACTGAGTTTCCTCAATATTAAAAAAAAATAAATTAAAATAATTAATCATCAAAGAATAAGGAGGAAGACTGAGCCACAGCAGCAGAGGCATCACGTGGTGCAGGCAGATCCATGCAGCCAGGAATGGATTTCCTCCTAATATTCAAAAAAATAAGAACTGATTCTATTGGAGTAAGGAAGGAGCTGTAGCAGCAATAGGTGGAACAGGGCATAGGGCAGGCACAAGTAGACAGATACATCCAGTCATATGGTATAAAATGGAATACTTAGAAAAAACAATTGATCCTCCAGAGTAATGAATGAGATTAAGCCGCATAGGCAAGACAGGGCACAGTGCAGACACATATAGTATATATATTCTATATATTCCCCCGATATTAGAAAAGAACAATAATTAACCACCCCAGAGTAAGCAAGAAGATAGAGGAGCAGCAGTAGGGCATGTGATAGAGGACTGCACTTCCCTAATATTTCTCAGAGTAACTGCCAGTTTCCCCTGAAACAAAGCCGCACTGTGGTGTGTACATACATACTAGGACTGATGCGATGTCCCTGTCACGTCCTACCCAGGCTGCGGAGCTGCATATCTCACTGTTGCTTCAGTTTCCTTGTTTTGCTTCGATCCATTCCTGGATTTTATTTTGCTCTGTTCTGATCTTCCATTCCTTGCTTCTGCTTCAGCTCTTTGCTTCATCTCTGTTTCCTTTATAAGGTGTGCCCCTCCTGTGTGTTCTGTTTGTCTCAGTCGGCAGTCTAAAGGTATGTCAGTGCTATGTGTTTGGATTTCATGTTTGGTTTGTTTCGTACCTTTGTCAGCAGGGATTAGCGTTAGGACCCACCGTCATTGGAGTACTTTGGCGTAGTGGTGGGCTAAGCATACTATGGCCATAAGATGTGACGGAATCTCCAATAGTTATCATACAGTCCTAGGCTAGTTTCTGTATTTATGTGTGTCAGTCTGTGATGTACCTGCGGGGTGTCCTGTCTTGTATCCCCGGCAGCGCGGTGTCCTGTCTTGTATCCCCGGCAGCGGGGTGTCCTGTCTTGTATCCCCGGCAGTGGGGTGTCCTGCCTTGTTCCCTGTCCTTTGTTGTGCCTTGTATCATGTATATCTTGTCTAGTAATGTTTATTCCTTGTCTGGTTCACTGTAGTGCCCTGTAACATATATATCTTGTCTGGTTATGTTTCGTGCCTGGTCTCCCTGTCCCTTGCTTGTTATGTTGTCTGCTATATTTCTCTGCTTAGCTTCCATACTCACAGCCTGCAGCATCCCGCACATGAGTCTTGTGTGATGTCTCATGCCTGTTCCAGGGTGCCTTCAGGATTTGACTTTGTTCTGGACTACATCCGCTGCTATATCAGGGCACTGGTGTTTGGCTGCACATCCCTAGATACTCAACACCTGGGTGAGTGTGGTCGCCCTGCAACCAGGCCCTGTTCAACTCCACTACTGCACCGTAACTCCTGCACACAATCTTTGGGCGCGCTGGGTTCTTTTAGTCATCTGTTTGGACCCAGTCCTTTACAGTCCCAACACCTTTCCCTAACTCAGTTCCTTGCAGTGTGGCCATCTTCCATACTTTCCTATAGCAGAGTACACCAGATGTGGTGGTAGTGGTTGTAGTGTTTTAGTTTTTTTCATGAGGGTGTTAAGGATGGTGGTAATGGTTGTGGAATCAGTGCACGTAGTGGCAACTAGTGGCATAACTATGCTGCTGTTGCTTCTGCAGAGTGGAAGGTACAACACATCTAACGACGACCTCTTCTCTGGCTTAATCAAAATCCAGGTGACATTGTCGATGACCATATCCTTTTCCACTTGTATAAGGTGGAGTAAGACCCACTTCTGCTGCAAGAACTGACCTTCCCTCTTTTTCTTCACTTTCTAACATAGATGTGCAAATATCATCTGACAGTGCTTTCCCAGCTTTACTCTGGGGAGGTAGAAACATTTCAGTGATGGCTGTGCTTGCTTTAATGGTGGCACCAGTAGCAGCACTGCTATTTTTTTTATGGACTTCAACATAAAATACCTTTTAATCTTCAACTTTGATCCCACAAGGCATCAGAACATGACCCCTCTGTAAGTCCTTGATAGTGACTACAATTGTGCCTCAGTTTGGTAGGTAGGGTGGATAATATTTTACCACTACTACAGCCAGGATGTTTGCTAGTACTGCTGCTAGTGCTGCATGCAACTGGTTGTATTTTTGTCCCTAGGCAAGAAGGCTTTAGCCTTCTTGGGACTTGTATACCAGGGGCTTACTGTTGTCTTTGTCCAACCCATGAAATGTAGTTGTCTTGTCCAACCCATGAAATTTTAGTCTTTGTCCATCCCATGAAATGAAAAATCGCTTTGTCTCAAAGACCTTTCCAAGTCAATTGTAGTCGCTGGGGGGACAAGTCAACAGCACTGCCTAATTTGTCACCAATTTTCTGATTATTATCCAACATTTTCAACGTTTTGCTGCCAGTGTAAATGTGTAACTTAAACCAAATGCAGGAACAGTATTTCCTGCATGCATGCACAGTCCAATTCCTAATTTGTCTATACTATAAGTACTATAAGTGTATTGCTAAAGCACAACTTAACAGAAAAAATATTTAAAGCACTGGAAAAAAAATAGCTCTTAAATAAGTCAATTATTACATTAAAAAAGGGGGGGGGGAAACGTTCTGCTGCAGTGTCAGTAAATCAATAAAATGAACTATAATATATTGTACAGCTTCTCCAATTGGGCCCAGATAATTACGATAATTATATATTTTTTCAAAAAATAATCCTTTTATTTCATAAAGCTAAAAGATTATCCATGAATAATTTTAATGCGTCTGTTATTTTGACATAAATATTCACAATTATTAACCTCATATTTAACAGTTGAGATGGCTTCAACTACAACCCCAGTGGTGTTAAATTCACCCTGGGACATTGGGAGTAAACTGTGACTATTTTACAACATATTTGATCAGTAATTATTCAACAAGGGTTTTGTATTAAACCAAGAGCAGGTATATTGGCATAAGTATTTTGGAGGATATTATAAATTGTGATAATATTCACACATTCAGGGATCTTGGCTAAATCTTTAGGGGAACCAAATTACAGAATATACCCTTTATGCCCTCGCCTTCAGAAATGCCTTTTAACCCTCTATATGCCTCTTTGCCTCCTGAAATGCCTTATACCTCCCTATATGCCACTCTGCCCCATAATATGCCTTTTAAGCCCCTAAATGCCAGAGTGGCATATAGGAGTATAAGGCATTTCTGGAGGCAGAGTGGCACATAGGGGGTCAAAAGGCATATCATGGGGCACAGTTGCATATAGAGGGTTAAAAGGCAATATCATGGGGCACAGTGGCATTTAGAGGGTTAAAATGCATATCATGGGACACAGTGGCATATAGGGAGTATAAGGCATTTCTGGGGCAGAGTGGCAAGCCTGGAGGCAGATGTGCATAACTGGAGGGGGGGCAGGTTGGAAAATAAAAGGAAATACAAACAAAACAAATATTTTTCTCAATCATAGCTTTTATAAAAAAAATAGTTTACATAGTATACATGAATTAACATTTACTAGTAAAACTTTTTTCCTATAGGGTCGTCTTATATTCAGGGTTTTTCTTTTTTTCCTAAATAAATCAGATTTTGGGGGGTCCTCCAGCATTAAACATCAATCTCAGCCTCTGCTAAGCTGTCACTGTCTCACACTCCAACCCTTATCAGTGTGTAAAAGCTATTTACAAGTTAAAGTGGCTTCAGCACACTTGTATATCATGCCCCCCAATTTTTTGCTACTTCTATCTGTCATTTATATGCACATTCCTTACCCATTTTACCCCATCAAAGTGCATCAAAACAGGTTGTAATAGTGCCAAAAGGGGTTGCAAGGATGGAAAAACATGGTAAACAAATTAATGACTCTTAACAACAGTTTTGCCATTCCTTTTCGTCTGTTTCTTTGGGGATCCCTCCTCATTATCAGAGATACATACGCATGCAAGAAATTGGCAAATTTCTGTAAAAATAAATGTGTACGAATCAGAATGCACATGTCTAGTACAATACATTTCATGGGAAGAATAGCTATTAACAATATAAGAGACCATTTCAAACAACCCCAAAAGAGATTGTGTCTGTTGCTGATTTCTTTAACATTTTTACACAGTTATTGAAAAAATATACTTTTATTCCTCCTGCACTTTAATGTCCCACAGCATTTAATAATTCAACAAGATGATCTCTTTAATGAAAAGCAGTGTGAGAAAGGAAATTAAATGAAAACATGGCAGTAGAGGATGTTTGTACTGTAAGCATCATATAAAAAGAGACATTTTGTCTTTGAAATTTTAACACAGGATCTGTAAGGGTAACGTGATGTAGAAATGAATCAATTGTTGATGATTTCTTCTAAGAGCCTAGATAAAAGATTGTAACAGTGATGGTCTCTTTGTGCAATGGCTCATTGTTTGTACTGCAGTTAGCTGACATTTAATCTCCACTACTGAGAATAAAATACAATACCCTTGGCTAATGAGATCATTATTTTCCTTAAAGCACATGATGTTTTTTTTGACTTTTGCTACAGACAGCATTCAACTATCTTTTATCCATGTTTTAAGAAAGTAATTTTAGACCAAATTAGAAAAGTTTGGATTAATTTGTTCACAATTTATTAATGTAAACATAATAAAAGACAAGCAATATATTGTCTCATTTTTTAAGACTATGTTAAATCTGTTAAGAAGCCTATCACGAATGCTCCAAACAGCACGTGACTTATTTTTGAGGTAAGAGGGTCTAAATCACTATCTGTCTTCACTAGACCAGAAAATAATGATTAAACATCCCAGCTACACACCTCCCACTCTACTATAAAGATAGGTAATGCTGCCACTGAACCAAACCTGGTTAAAGCTCTCAACTCAGGGCGTGTCCGGCTGCTGAGCAAGATGGCCGCATAAATCACGAGAGCTGTGTCCTTCCCTCACAGAAAAGCCAATTTCGCTGGAATCCGAGAACATGAGGCGAAATAAGAGGAATAACCTTGAATCCTCAACACCCAGAGGCAAGCCCAAACTGACTTCAAACTCACCGGCGAGTTCCCTGGCAACAGATGAAGGTGAGGGGAGACAGCCTGGAAGAATTATCCCCGGCCGCATTACAACAGATTTTTTTCTTCGGCGCTATGGCATAATGATTTTGGCACTCTGGTCACAGAGCTAAAGCAGGTGGTGCATTATGCAGTGGCGACCCTGCGAACGGACCTAACTGCGGTTGATCGACGGGAAGTGCTCCACTTCAGCCCAGGGAGGCTAAGACGCTAGATCCCTATTTCCACAACACGTTAAGCCTATGATTCCGGCTGCATATAATTTTTATTTCGAGTGAAATTGCTCTTTAGTGACATGGCTGCTGTAAAGTAATGGGAGGAAATTGAAATTACTAATTAGGGGTGACCCATATTTTCCAGGTTATAAAGCTGCCACCAATATGTTACAGTTTATACTGATAAAAGTTCTGGTTGATATGCAATAATTTTTTCAGGTTCATATCTAGTTGAATGTAGCTCAGTTCTGATGCCGCTGGAACATAGCATATTGTTCTGTGAGGGAGGTCCGAGATACTCTCACTTCACTTTCATTCTATTTGGGATTGTCTTTCCTTTTGTCTTTTCTTTTTTATTTATTGTTCATTACATAGGTTTTGGCATAGCTATATATATATATGTAATTTTGTTTCTCTCTCTTTTGTTGGCCGGGGTCTCTGGGACATTATATTTCCCCCACGCACCACAACGTAGTGGCAGGTACCGAGCCCTTCCACTGTTAGTGATACCGAGTCCCCTACCTTGGCCAATAAGCGTTTCAGGTGTCTTATATTGGTTTACTTATTTTCTTGCTTACCCTCCCACCCCTCCAGCTCTGTCGCATCCAATCCAACTCTTGAAGCCATGTTGCAGCCCCCGCTATAGCGCAATTCCAGCCAATGGGCTTGAATATACTTTCCTTCAATGCAAAAGGGCTTAACCAACCTGAAAAAAGGTCTTGTTTGATCCCAAAAGGTCTCGATAGCGTTTCTACAGGAAACGCATTTTTGTGGCACTGCTTTTCCTTCATGGCTTAACGCAGATTACCCCTTAGGGTTCTTTAGTAATGAAGCCACATCCAAAGAGAAAGGCACTGCCATTTTGTTCTCGAAACATACTCCAATCCAGGCAGTGACTCATATGGCAGATCCTGACAGCAGATATCTGTTTATAAAAGGTAAACTGGAAGGTCAGACCTACACATTTGTTAACATCTACCTACTGAACACCACCCAGCACTCCTGGCTCACTAAACTCTTACCTAAAATACCTCTTTTCAGGAGGGTGTCCTTATACTAAGTGGTGACTTAAATGTGGCCCTAGATGCTAAACTGGACACGTCTGTATCAAGTTAACTTCCCACCACTCCTCCAAACGTTACAAAAAGACCTGGGTCCCCAGCACATATATTGGACGGGTAGGGTAAACGTTATAAAAATGAATGCCCTCCCAGGAATTCTCTATCTCTTACAGACTATCCCGATAAAAAATGGGCCCAGATTGACGATGGCTTTGTTGGTTAAACCCAAATCACAGGGCGGCTTGGGACTTCTTTGTATCTACACATATTATTGGGCTTGCTATCTCCTGAGAGTGCTGGAGTGGACCCACAAATCTACACAAATTATGGAAAGGGCTTGAGATGCATTCAATTGCCACACCACTAAGTAGCCTACCCTGGCTATGAACACATGATGCCAGAGCCATGATGAACATCTACTGGTGTCATCAACTATAGCGGTGGTTCATGCAACATACAGAAAGTGGGGCGTGTCATTATATCTGTTCCAACTCACACCATTACGCCACAATCCAGACTCCCCCCAGGGCAAAATAAAGGAAACTTTCTTGGCACCTCTACAGATGGCCCCCTTACGCTCAACAACTTGGTAACAGGAAAAACACTAAACTCATTAAATACCATCATAATTGCCACTTGCCTCACCATTCTCCACACCTTCCAGTACCACCAACTCATTTTTTTCGGAAACTCACACAAAAACATAATCTCACAAGACAATTAATTCCATTTGAAAATGTTTCTATGGGGGAAGACATTCCACCCCACAGGATCTCGCTGCTCTGTAGGCTCCTTACTACCGAAACTTTATTGCAGCTTTATTGTAGCTTTGAGAGAATATGAGAGAATAACCACAATAGAGGTGTACTTATATACTTCTTTATTTATTTAATATTTTTACATTTATCTATTTATTTATTTTTGTTGGAATTCATGGGTTCAATGTCGGCACCTACACATGATTAAGCCTTATACACTGATGGGGCAAAGAGTACAAGAATCTTTTTCATGCACAAGTTGTAAACATTGATTGTTTTTGAATGTTTGTGTGTGTTTTGACGGCAAGATGGGCTCTTGGATGGAAAGGAAGGGATGCTAATTAACCTACATGGCACTTAGACTGGTGTCCATCAATTGCCAAGGATTAAACTCCCCATACAAAAGAGCTTTTTTATATGATATGTTGATTTGAGAACAAATAGACATATGTTTTTCACAGGAAACACACTGGGAAAAAAGGAAACCCCGACCCGTTGGACATTATAAGCAATATCCCACTGTTTTTGTGTCCAGTTTAGACTATAAGAAAAAGAGAGGAGTCGCAATTTTGTAAGTGATAAAATTAAATTTGAAGAGCTACACTTTGAGTGTGACCATGAAGGTAGACACGTGATTCTTTTATGCAAACCGAACAACGTGATCTACACGCTCTTTAATATATATGGCCCAAACGTGTCCACTGTTAAATATCCAGAGAAAATCTTCGATAGGGTTCAAGAAATTTCAAAAGGCTTCCTTGTGATTGGGGGAGATATGAATTGTATGGAGAACGCACAATCCATCTGTGAAAGACTTCACATTTTTCTCTTCTGCACATCTATCCTATTCCAGAATTGACATGTTTCTGTCAGATAGTAAATTTACAATTCTGCAACTATTGGAAATTTGACATGGTCCGATCAGGCTCCAGTCTTCATAGAAATCAAAAATAAGGAGGAATTTAAAATAAAATCTAATTGGAGAATTAATCTCTATTATTATCTCCAACATTTAAGGAAAAACTTAATTAATTTGGCTAAAAGTTTCATAGAAATTAATGATAATGGGACAGTCTCGGATGCCACATTATGGTGTGCCTTTAAATGCACTAAGCGGGATTTCATTATAAAACAAGGCGCAAACATCAAGAAATCAAAGAGAATGATTCCTTCAGATCTTTATATTAAATTGGCACAACTGGAAACCAGTAATAAGCTAAAACACTAACTTTGATATCTAGAGAGATAAAAGCAACTCAACTCAAGATTAAAGAAAAAGTGTTAGAGAAGGCCAATAGATGCCTATTAACATTAAAAGAAGACTGGTACTACAGTATTAATAGAGCCAGTAAAAATCTAACAAATACAATTAAAAGTAGGACTAGCAAAAATAAAATTAATAAAATCATCTTAAATGGCAAGCTCTATCTAACTCCAAAACAAATTAGCAAGGCTTTTAGGGTATACTATAATGAATTGTATAACTTAACAGACAAAACAAAAGATAAACTACAGATAAGTTATTTTCTTGATAAGATGCATGTACCTCAACTCTCTAGTGTGAAGTTGGCCAATTTAAATGCACCTATTCAACTTTCTGAAATAAGAAACATTATACGTAATTTACGGAAATCTAAAGGCCCTCGTCCAGATGCTCCCTTTTATTTTATTAGATTCAGTTGTCTCTGCACTTGAGAATTTTAGAGAAATCCCATTCAAGAAAAAATTTCCAACTGAAATGCTACAAGCCACGATAACTCCTATTCCTAAAAAAGGGAAAAAAAGGTAAGGTTACAAATTATTGACCCATATCTTTAATAAATCTAGATATAAAAAATGTCTCTAACATTCTAGCCGAAAGATTAAGTGGAGTAATGCGGGATTTAGTACACTCGGACCAAACCGGGTTTCTTATAGGCAGGAACGGCGAGGATAATAATCGCAGAATTTTAAATCTTATTCAAGAATTACATATTACAAAAACTCCTGCCGTTTTGATTGGGTAAACTGGTCGTTCCTGGAAGAAACCTTAAAGATCTTTGGTCAAAGAGTGGACAATTTTTAGATAATACACTGGCCCTATACAAAAACCACAAGCTAAAATATCAGGATTAAGCTTAGACTCCAATATTTTTAACATTAACAATAGCACAAGACAAGGGTGCCCATTGGCTCCTTTGTTGTACGCCCTTTCAATTGAACCGCTTGCGGCCATAATACGCCAATCCACTAAAATTAAGGGAATAATAACTGGTCAATAAGAACACAAAACTTCACTGTACGCGGACGATATTCTTCTCAAACTAACTTCACCTGAAACAAAAAACGCTAATTATTGACTTTAATATGGATATTTCCCACATCAAAGACATGAAAGCTAAGGTAGCATTCCCTTGGGGCAGAACTTTGATTATTTAGGTATAATAATCTTCAAAGATATAATCAATAAAAATTATATTCTCCTCCTTGACTCTCTGAAAACTCAATTTGCAGAATGGAAACGACTGGAGATTTCTTGGTTTGGCAGTTTAAATACATTAAAAGCATATGTTCTACCCAAACTAATTTACTTATTTAGAACTATTCCACTCTCAGTTCCTTTAAAGATTTTAAATTTGTATGGTTGAGTAAGACACCAAGACATTCACGTTCCATATTAACTAAAAATGTCTCTCGGGATGGACTTAATTTTCCTAATGTACAAAATTTATATAAAATTTGTATGTTTGGGCATTTTTTAGCTTGGGATGTTAAACAAGACCTAGATTTAGGCTGGTACAATTACGGGGGATGGAAATGTTATAATTTTCATCCATTTCAATTTTATTGGCTTAATCCAAAAGGTATAAGTGAGTTATAGATATCTAACCCATTGATATAAAACATCTTGAATAATATGTTCAGCTATAGGAAAAAAAATGGTTCTAATGAATCATGGTCATTTCATACACCTGTAGAAACGCAATTACTAATTGAAGATATTGATTTAAAGCCTTGGCACTCCTATGGGATTACTAAAATAGCAGGTATTTGGTCCCCTTCGGAACTATATTCTTTCAGTGAATTGCAAGTCAAATTTACTCTCCCAAGGTAATTTTTCATATTTAAGAATTAAATCTAACCCCATAAATCCATTGACTACTTTACATAGATTCTTAGACACTTCAAGAAAAACTTAATCTCTAGAGTTGGAAAAATGTTAGAACAGGAGCTCATCCCAGAGAAATCCAATACTATTTTGAAATGGGAAATATAATTAGGAATCTCTTATTCCGTTAAAGTTTGGCATGCTGCCTGGAGTAATTTAAGGAAAGCTATTCATTGCATAAACTTTCATGAGCATGGTACTATGTTCCAATTACCCTACATAAAATGTTTAGCTCTACCTCTAATAAATGCTGGAGATGTAATTTAGAATTGGGATCTTTGGCCCATATCTGGTGGAATTGTGATAAATTGTCTAACTTAAAACTTGAAATTATGAAAAATGTTAGTGATTTTAAAAAAAATTCACTTAACTAATACAATAAATAATAATAATAAAACAATAAAGTGAGCTAAGTGATGTCATTATGGCATTAATAACATGTTCAAGAGGTCCCTACGAGGACCTCTAACCATACTGCACTGATAAAAAAATAAAAATAAAAAAATTTAAATTAATTAAAAAAAATATATATAAAAAAGACAATAATAATTAAAAACCCTTATATCCCATTGCCCTAACACAACATCTAAAAAGTATAACCCTCCTGCCCCCTTTCACAACCCCCAAACCCGTTAAGCCATAAGCATAAAAATTCTACAAATAATGTACACCTTATAGTATTTTCTCTATAAGTGCTGGGAAAGTATGGAAAATCTACATAAATTAGGTATTTATGAAATCAGGACACCTGAATTGATAAACTTGGAGGGGATTTTCCATCACTTTACCTAATTTTGTGAGGATTCAGGGGGAAAATATATAAAAAGAATAGGTGTTTTTTCCTCTTTTTTGCTAGTTTTTACAAAATTTCTCATCCTAAATTTTCAGCTAATCATTTAACTATGGTATCAAGAGAAATCTCTATCTCTCCTTGAAAAAACAATATATAGTTTACATGGGTACACTATTTGCAGGAAAAGAGAATAATCACTGAACCGACATACCGCAAAAATGGCAAAATTGCTCCAGGACTTGAGGTACCAAAAACCCCTGGGATTTAAGGGGTTAATTTTCCATTGTTTTTTCCCCCTTGTTTACTGAAAAAATAATACATTTCAATAAACATTGATTTAAAACAAAACAGCTCTCAACTCACAATTAAACTACTGTCCCCAAGTAGCTTATGAAAGATACCCAAACATGCATATCAGTCAAGCATCTAGGCAAGATACGGATTATTAAATAAGTCTCTTCAAGGAAAACTTCTTCAGGGACTTAAAAAATGAATGATTTATTATGAAAGAAAAAATATTCACAGTACATAGAAAAACAGATATTAACAATTTAGTTACACCAAACAGATAAAAATAAAAGGGAGAACAATTAATAAAAATCCTACTTACAGAAGTACTTGATTCTATTCCTGGGGGAGCAACCGGCAAGAGAAATGGCGACTTATTGCAAAATTGGATCTTGGCCACCAAAATAAGCACACCCTAATTTTATGTCAAGAAAGGAGGCTTCATATTTGCATCATCTCCTTTACGCAAAACCTCCAGCAGCAAAGAAATGGTTAACATGAGAAAAACAACTAACCAATCAGGAATACAGAGACCATAAGAAACCCTACAAAACTCTCTACTTCCTCTTCTTTGCTGCCGACCTCCAGGTGAGCACCCTCTTTTCTAGTATGCTACACACACGTGGCTTAATTTGATTTTCTTTCTATATCTCTATTATTGTTTTTTTTTCTTCCTAATTTCTCTTTGTCATGTATGCTATTGTCATCTTTTGTTCAATTGTGTTTTGGTTACTGTTGTTTTCATTATTTTATTACCTGCCCCTCGTCTGCTGTGGGCGGGTGACGAAGCAGTTTTGCCGGCCTCACATTTAAAACGCGTCCAGCAGCTGTCTCGCCTCCGGCAGTGGGCGGACGTGTATAACCTTTGTCCGCTCGGGGCGCATGCGGCTTCTTCTGCCACTGGAGCGTGTTATACGTAGTAGACGGGGATTGGTGCCCCAGTGCTACTCTGCTTTCCTCTGCTGTCAGAACGGTCCATTGTTGCTTTGGGCCGCGTACCCCCTCTGTTTCTCCTTGAGGGTGAACCCCACTGTGCTTCTGTGAGGATGACTCCCTCTGTTCCTCCTAGGGGTGAGCCCCCTTTTTTTTTACACACAATTTTTTTCTTTAACCTCCAATGTTACATGCATACTTAACAGCGCAACCTCACACAAATTAGGTACAGCTGGCAGGGAGGGAGAACCTGTAACAGCAGCTAACTGTGACCTCCCAACATTGGGAAAGGGGTCAGCTGTAGCTGCCCCAGTATCACCAAGCCTACCCAGTAATTCTTTGAGGAACCTTGCCAGGTCAGCCCCAGAACCCTCCCTCTCATTCTGTGAGTCCCTTAATCCCCCAATCTCCGTGCCCCTGGCCCAAGCACTCACCGTCGACTCTTACAGCAGGAGGAATTCTGGGGTGCAGATTGTCACATCTGGATGAGGTGGATCTGCTTCCTGAAGTGGTCAACGCTGGAGAGTCCTGTAGCAGCAGGTGGTTCTAAAAGCTGCCGCGGAAGCCCGCCTCCCACCTTCACGAGGAGTCATCGCGCTGACGTCAGTCTCCCGTCGACCAGCAGACATGCGATCACGCTGCTACTGCCGTCTTCGCACAGGGACCGTTGACGCTGCACTCACCGCCTCTCTCCATCGACTGCCTGGTGAGCGGGGGCTTGGCTACGCACACAAGATGGGCCGGCATCGCTCACGGCCCCTGGATCATTTTCTGCAGCGGGGGAAGGTGGACACGCCTCCTGCTGCTGCTCTCCTCCCGTCGGATGTTGCAGACGTCTTCTGGATCGTTCAGGCCTTGGATCCCCGGACACAAGTATCGTTCTTCAACCTCTGCCCCTTAGAGGACTAGGGCTTAAATGGGAAAGAGGTCTGGATCGTCTGGGTTGTCTGGGTTGTCTGCTTCTCCCTTCTGCAGCGTCACTCTGGGCAGAAACTGGTTGGAGGTGATCTGGAGAAGCTTGAGACTTCTCCACAAGCCTCATCAGCGAGGCTTTATCATTATTTGGTAGAAACGCCGCTAGTGCAATTTCTAACTGCTCTAACTGCTCAGACGACATTGGGAAGCTTGCACAGGTAAAACCCTCATTTATTCCTCCCCAATACATTATAGCAACAATGTTGCAACTGTTACCTCCTCTGTCGTCCCGCGGGCAGGGGAGCTGAGACGCAGCCCGGTCCGTTCTGCTGGTAGAGGCGCGCCCCAGCAGAGATCAAGGGATCCTAATGGGGTGCACGTCTCAACGTCATTTATCTTTTTTCCTCCTCCCCCTAATTATTATTTATCTTTTTTTTTCCTCCTCCCCTAATTAGGTGGGTAGGAGGATCCAGGTTGTTAGAGGGATATTTCAACCATCAGTAGGCACTACACCTTTGCCTGAGATAGTGCCTTATAGCCTTCACTAGCGTTCCCTTGCTGTTTTGTTATTTTGGTTCCTGATTATACGGAGCTTTGCTACGTTCATGTGTCCGCTATACGCCTCAGTGCACTGTTGCTGGGCTCTCCATCTCCGCTAGGAGGCGCCTTTCCAATTTCTGCAGTGTGGATCCGCTGCTAGTAACGCAGTCGAGACAGCAACCCACATCCTTTAACAGGACCATGAACTACTGACCCCAGGCAAGGGCCAGCAGTCATGTTCCCCCTTTTGACCGTCCGGGGGGCCCCTTTACAGAAAAATTATTTTAAACATCATTCTTGATATTACTTCATGTATTTAAGCTTTCTCCTGGGCTGGATTTAGGGGGTACTGCATCCAACAAGGAAGATAAATATCCTCTTTCAATTTTACCTGTAGCGGTGCAACTTTTAGCCATCTCGTATCAGCTTTTTCAGTTGACTATAGTTTGTCAGATACCTGATTTAAAACATTCATACACGACTCGGTCGTAACTTTCTTGCATCCACCTCTCAGAACTTCATCAGACACTCTCTGCCAAACAATCGTCTTCGATTCTAGACCATGGTCTCTCAGCCAACTCTTATTGTTTCAATTGAACTTTTTCCAAATCAGAGGATCAAGACTGGCAGTTTTTACAGTCATACCGGCTTGTTTTAACATTTTTTTTTAACATCGTTTATGACTCCCTTCCCCTCTCTTTCACGTACTATCCTCATATCTCCAACAATTATATGATAAAAGTCAGAATACTTCTCCCTTCACATAAAACTGGCAGGAGAGAGACTTTTTACACTTTCGAAACAAACGCCAGACAAGAAAAAACACCAGCTAATGCCATGGTCTGGACAATACACACAATTTTCAAAGTCAAACATTCGTCATCACCCATACCAAGAGTGCCCACAAGGTATAGGTATTCGTCTAATAGTTTGCAGAACCCAACTTTATTTAACCAAAGACCCATGACCACTCACCCGGGCTGAAGGTGAGTGATCCCTCCTCGAGGAGGGATGACCACGCAACGACGGGGAAACAAAGTGGAGCAAGAATAAAGCTTCTTACTGTGCTGCAGCTGATTTTGCTTCCCCGTCATCGCGTGGTCATCCCTCCTCGAGGTCCGGATGCTGGGGATGTCACCAGGTCCCAGGTTTCAGCTCCATGTTTTCTGACGGATCTCATGGATATAGGGTGACGCATAGCACATAAGCCTTATCTACACAGTTCATGACCTTATTTGGCAGTGTTTCTACGCTTAGGACATTACTTTTTTTTTTTTTTTACGCAAACATCCTTTAGTTGCCTCAACCACAAATCACCAAAAGACAGTCTCTAACGTACCAATAGATTGACAATAACATGTGAGTTATCTCAGTAGTGAAGATAGAACTGGATGCGGTCTCCTCCACGGGAGAGTACGATGGGGGGAAGTTTATGCCTAGGAAAGCAAAGCTGACATAACTGTATTTCTTTGATTTAATATTCATAACATCTCTATATGTGTATGTATGTATGTTTTTTTTTGTATTTTTGTATTTTGCAAAATAAAAAAAATTCTAAAAAAATAAGTGAGTTATCTACTGAAAGAACATTCTATACAAATATTCTTTCACAGAATACAAAGTAATCTCAAATAGTTTACATATTCATCAGTACACAGTTAGACAAATTGATTTAGAGTCGTGGCAACTTTTAGCCACACGAGCAGCTCAAACAATTTTTAACGGTTACCATAAGACTTAAAATAAAATGAAAAACACAAACACAAACCACTGGTGTAAATAAGAAAATAATACTTACCAAATTAGGAAGCAGCACCCAAATAAGCATTTCTCCAAAATTTTTTAATCTATACCACTTTTCAAATGGGGCACACATCTGTATTGGGAAAGTTTTTTTGGACAGAAAATAGTGTAACTCCATATGGAATAGAGGCTTAGCAGTAGTACAAAAAATAATGCAGTCACATTTCTAAGGACATAAAACCAATCATCGTAAAAAGTCTTTAATCCTTTATAACTGGAAAAATTACAAACACAGCAACAATGGCACAGTATCACTCAATATAGTAGATAAGGTAAAGTTTTGCACTTACAACAAATGACATGTGAGAAAGCATGTAGAAAATAGTCAGCACAAAACCAGGAACAGGGACAGTCCACCGTCCAACAGTAGGAACTTCCCAGTATATCCCTCTCTTTCTAAGCGTGTTTCACCAAACAACCGGCTTCCTCGGGAGATAAATTAGGATTTTCTATGTAACTTGCCCAAAATTTTAGTACAGATCACAGTCCTTATAAACTCAGCAGATCAAGAGTGATTTGATTTTGGAGTGTCCATATACTTCCTTATAAGTAGTAATCCCCTCCACTCAATATGGTCACATGACCACCAATGAGATGGAATTTCCATTTTTAAGTAAATTCACCTGACACAAATAAATAATTTATTTACATGTATGCAAAAGGTGCATTATACATTACATTTAGTAATGATGTCTCCTCTCCACAAGGGAGGTATGTGAGGTGATCTCTCTGTCCGCCGGACCTCTGGCGTTCAGAAAAGGAATCGCCAATTTGTGAATACGAGCAGAGAGAAGATAACCTACACAACTTGCTTCGACTGACCCGGACGTGTTTCAGATCAAGACAGCCTTTAGACAAAACTCGGGTAAGAGGTGCAGTAGCCAGATCACCACTCATGACAGCTGTAATGGGACTTGTCAGCATGAGGTTGTGATACTGGCTTTATACTTGAAGCTTGGGGAAGCACAAGAAATACCAATAACAAAAGTTATGGTGGGTAAAGGTGATGGGTAAATGGGGTAGTAGAAGCATTATTAAACACTCATCTACAGACACCAGACAAGCCAGAAAGCTTGTTTTTTCCCCTCAGAAATCTCATGGTGCTGCCACAACCACAAGGGATTCTGGGTAGGCGCATGCAAATTAGGTCAACAAGTATCACCTTTTGCCTCTATATCCACTTTGTACATGGATCCCTTGAAAGTAAGTGCCTGCTGTACAAGACATCCTTTAGACAAAACTCGGGTAAGAGGCGCAGTAGCCAGATCACCACTCTATAAAAATAGTATTATGCTTATGTAGAAAAGCATACAAAAATATGTATTAAAGAAAATAGATTAAAGAAAATCCATGAGAAAATGGTAAATTATGAAAAATATGAGAAAAAATGAATAAAACAATAAAAATAAATATAATAATAATAAAAATAAAATGATGAATATAATAAAAAAATAATAAATGTCATGAAAATAAAAGACTATGAAGAAAATTGTACAAATAAAAATATAATAAATAAATAAAAATGTTATTTTGATCTTCTATAAAAAGGAGAAAAAAACAATAGTATGAGCCATTATAAATGTATCCATTATTACCACTACCAGCAAACAATAGCTACATGCCTTATTTTGGAACTCAATAATTTACATAAATGCTAGAATATCTAGATCGGTGTTGAGACCTCCCTTTTCATGGGATTTGAACTTGGAAACCCACTCTGTCTCCTTTCTAGATAGGGATTGAACATTTTCATCACCCTTCCAATGTGGTGTGACCATGTCAATCCCAATTACCGTAAATGACATAATGAGTTATATTGCTGGCAACCATTGCAACACTATGTTTTTTACTATTATTTCTAATTCCGCCTATATGTTCCAATGCTCTTTCTCTGAGTGCACGTGTGGTCCTCCCAATATATTGGGTCCCACATGTGCACCGTACCAGATATACCGTATTTTCCGGCGTATAAGACGACTGGGCGTATAAGACGACCCCCAACTTTTCCAGTTAAATATAGAGTTTGGGCTATACTCGCCGTATAAGACTACCCCTCTGCCCCATATATAACAACCAGCCAATCACGACAAGCGATATACCTTACCAGTGATTGGCTGGTTGTGGTATACAAAGCCTGCTTGGATTGGGTGGGTCAGCTCTCCCTAACATATGCCTGTCCACACACACGTATAGACATACACTGCCCTGACAAACCCCTTCCTTTACACACATATACACGTACACACCAGCTTACAAACACACATATACACATACACTGCTTCGTGGGGAATCGTGATTCTCCAGTCCGGCTAAGTTTGAGCACTCGGCGTATAAGACGACGCCCGACTTTTGAGAAGATTTTCATGGGTTGAAAAGTCATTTTAAATGCCGGAAAATACGGTATTACCTTTGTAGAACTGCAATGTATGAATTTTATAATCTCATATGTGATGCCTGTTTTAACACGTGAAATTTACATTTTTTTCCATCTGAAATTTACAGGATTTACAAAGTTTACATTTACCACATTTATTATATGCTATGCATCTATTGCCAAGAAAGTTTAATGTTCCATTTTCCATCTTAGGAAGTATACTGTTAGCCAATATTTGTTTTAGGTTATCAGATTTTTTTATGAATTAATTGGGGATGGGTCGGTATTTGTTTTCCCAAAACATCATCTCTTTTGAGAATTGGCCAGCACGTTTAATTTAAGGTGCTTTGTTATAATTATATTGTAAGGACTTACCTGCCTCTCCGGTCCCGCGCCGTGGCCAGTCCCGCGACGCTTCCTCCTCGGCTGGCTTCCCGGGTAGCAGTGGTACTCGCTGTCCGGGAAGCCGGCCATATATATATATATACTAAATATTTACTAAATATATATTTAGTAAAAATTGAAAAACTAAAGTCTCTCTCCATGTTTTTTGGTTTATTTGACAAAAGATCATCCCTTTTCATTACACAGACTTGTTCGAAACTTTCTTGTAATAACTCTTGTGAGTAATTATGTTGCCAAAATATATCAGTTAGAATCTCATTCTGTTTACGGAAATCTGTATCCCAAGTACAATACGCATCAGTTGGTCCTTAGGGATGGTGTGGAGCCATGTAGGATGGTGACAACTAGAAAACTCGAAAAAAACTATTAACATCTGTGGGTTTCAAAAACGTGAGTGAATTTATATTACCATTTTCTATAAACAAAGTGAGGTCAAAAAAATCAACACATACTCAGAAGTGTTACACATAAGGGACCCTATTCCTCTTATAATAGGTCTGTTAGGAGGCCTCTTAAGACACTTATGCAAAAGAAAGGGGGTGGGTGTAATAATGAGCCGTGTGTATTATCTAGAAGAATATAATAGAATCCTGGGTGATTCTGCCACGTATAAGAAATTGACAAAAGAGGAAAGCAAGACAAGATCTTATCCCCTGCATAATATAACTATTTAAATCGAATGCCCCCAAAAGTGGCAAATTTCTATTTCTTGCAAAAGAGAGGTCTCCAGGCAGACCTATTATAGGAGGAATAGGGTCCCTTAGGTGTAACACTTCTGAGTACGTAGATTCTTTTCTACAGTGATATGTTTCCAAGGCACATTCTTATATACCTGATAGGGTCATATTGGTAATGTTTTGAAGGAAATACGGTGGTCTGAGGGGATGTTGTGGGCCACGGTGGATGTGACCTCATTATATACTGTTATAGCACATCAAAAAGGGATTAAGGCAGTTAAGCACCTCAAATTAAACGTGCATTAGAGAAGTGCTGGCCAATTTGGGAAAACCATTCCCAATTACTTTATAAAAAAAAATTGATAACCTAAAAAAAAATATTGTCCCCCTGTATACTTTCTTAGGAAGATAATGGAACATCTACATTAATCTTTCTTGGCAATAGAGGTACAGGATATAATAAATGTGGTAAATGTAAATTCTGTAAATTTCAGCCAAAAAACCCTGTCAAAACAGACATTACATATGAGATTAGAAAATTCATGCATTGTAGTTCTACAAACACAATATACCTGGGAGGACCACACGTGCACTCAAAGTAAGAGCATCGGAACATATAGGCGGAATTAGAAGCAATAGTAAAAAACATAGTGTTCCAAAGCATTGCAATGGTTACTAGCAATTTTCCTTTGAGTCATTTATGGTAATTGTGATTGACATGGTCACACCATATTGGAGGGGTGATGACAATGTTCAATCTAGAAAGAGAGAGTGGATTTTTAATTTCAAATCCCATGAAAAGGGAGGTCAACATAGATCTAGATATTCTAGCATTCATGTAAATGATTTAGTTCCAAAATAAGCCGTGTAGCTAATGTTTGCTGGTGGTGGTAATAATGTATACATTTACAATGGCTCATACATAAAATAGTTTTTTCTCCTGTTTTATAGAAGATCAACATAATGTCACGCACAGTGAGGTTGGAGACACTGATGCAGGTAGAACACAGACAGGTTTAAGGTCAAGGTCAAACCGAGGTCGGGGTACCGGAGGTTAGTATAAGCGATAAGAGGAGGTGCGTGGAGGCTGATGGAGGTCTTCCTCTCTTTCGTGCCGCCTCCTACGGCTGTTGGATGACGGAGGGAGGTCTCCCTCTCCTCTGTAACGGCAGCTGTGGTTGCTGGCTGATGGAGGGGGTCTCCCTCTCCGCCGGGCAGCGGCTGCTGGCCACCTTTCCTCTGTGGCGATGGCCGCAGCTGCTGAGTAGCGGAGGGAGGTCTCACTCTCCTCCGTGAGGAGAACGGATCGGTCGGGACCAAAGGGACGACCAACGGGCGACCTCCCAGGGTGCGCTGGTCTCCGTAAGAGAAACTTGCGTATCATTATTACGAGTGATAATCGTTCACGAATAAATGTAGGAACTGTTCAAGGTGCTGATTAGCTCTTTCAGCTGCCCCGTTGGTCTGGGGATGATATGCTGAGGGGAAGGCAAGGCTGATTCCGAAGGCTCTGGTAAACTCCCACCAAAAACGTGCCACAAACTGCATTCCACGATCTGACACAATCTCTGTGGGCAATCCATGTAAGCGTACCACCTCCCGAATGAAGACAGGGCTGCAGCGTTTGGGAGTTTCCTCAGTGGTACCATGTGCACCATCTTGGAGAAGCGGTCCACGATCATAAGGATTACAGTATGACCCCTGGAATTGGGAAGATCAACAATGACGTCCATTGCCAGATGAGTCCATGGAGCAGAGGGATGAGGAAGAGGTTGGAGCAGACCGGCAGGTGGGCATCTTAATGCCTTGTTAGCAGCACAAGCAGCACACGCCTTAACGTATTCCGTGGTGTCTTTGCTCCAATCCCGCCACAAAAAGGTTCGGGAAAGCAGCTCTTTAGTACATGCTGTTCCAGGATGTCCAGCCATTTTAGAACCATGGGACAGACTTAGAATTTCCATTCTCAGCTCTATCGGCACATATAGTTTGCCAGAGAGTTGATCAATCAGGGGACTCAGGCAGCGGAGTTGTACTGGTGCCACAAGTTTGCCTGAAGGAACGATGGATTCTGGAACCCGGCTCTCCTCCTCCTCGGGTATAGTGAACATGCGTGAAAGTGCGTCCGCTTTGACGTTCTTAGTCCCTGGTCTGTAGGTAAGCACGAAAGGAAATAGGGACAGAAAAAGCATCCATCTTGCTTGATGAGGGTTGAGGCACTTAGCGGACCCGATATATTGCAAGTTCTTATGATCTGTTAATATCGTAGTGTGTACCTGGGCCCCCTCGAGCAGATGACGCCACTCCTCCAAGTCGAGGATAACTGCTAGCAGTTCTTTGTTGCCGTTCGGCGGGTGAAAAACGTTTAGAGAAGTATCCGCAAGGGTGTAGCGGACCACTGTAAGAGGCTCTTTGGGATAGTACTGCTCCTACCCCAATCTCGGCTGCGTCAACCTCCAACACGAAGGGTTGCTGTGGATCAGGGTGTCTGAGTACCGGGGCTGTAATGAACTTGTCCCTTAGGCGAGCGAAGGCTTGAGGTGTCCAAGATTGCGTGTTGGAACACTTCTTAGCAAGGGCCGTGAGAGGTGCAGCGATATTTGAGTACTGCACACGTGTCTCCAATGAGTCTTGAGATCAGGAGAATAGATCAGGATGTCGTTCAGGTATACCACCACGAACTGTGGGAGGAAATCTCGAAGACAGTCATTAATGAACTCTTGGGAGACTGCTGGGGCATTACACAGGCCGAAGGGCATGACGGTATACTCGTAATGGCCAGACCGAGTGTTGAAGGAGGTCCTCCATTGGTCGTTAGGTCGAATCCTGATGAGGTTGTAAAGTTGTCAAAAAGTTCGGTGATCAGAGGTATCGGGTATGTATTACGTTGAATGATCTTGTTGAGACCCCGATAATCTATACAGGGATGTAAGTCACCATCCTTCTTCCGTACGAAGAACCCTGCTCCTGCGGGTGTCGTAGATCACCGAATAAGGTTCTCCACAATATAAGACTCCATTGCCCCCGTCTCAGGAACGGATAATGGGTAGACACGCCCACGAAGAGGCATAGTTCCTGGTAGTAAGTCAATGGGACAATCATTGTCGAAAACATCGGCAAACTGTTGGTATGGTTTGGGCAGTAGTACTAGAGGTTTAGGAGCTGTAGACAAAGAGGTCTGTGGCAATGCTGGTTACATGGTTTATCCCACGCCATAATCTGTCTGGATCTCCAGTCTATGGTGGGGTTGTGAGACTGTAACTACGGAAACCCTTCGTGTAGTAGCCCGACAAATAGTGTGAGTCACTGTAGCCGACTGAAGAGGTCTCCCATCAATAGCTTCTACGATCAGTGGGACCACTCGGGGTTCAGTGGGAATGTCTGCTTGTTGGCAAAAGGTAGCGTCTATGAAGTTACCGGTGGCTCCAGAATCTAGAAAGGCCTCGGTAGTAATGTTACGGGAGGACCAGGATAGAAAAACGGGAACTGTCATGTGGGAGACTGGCAGATCAGGGGAAACATTTAATACACCTATAGCAGGTCCCCTGAGCCTGCTTAGGTGCGGGTGTTTTCCTGCTTCTTGGGGCAGCTTCTCACAAGATGTCCTGTCTGACCGCAGTACATACAGAGTCCCTCCTGTCTCCTATGATTTCTCTCTTGCTCAGAAAGTCTGGTTGCTCCCACGTGCATAGGTTCCTCAGGACTCATAGTCAAAACAGCTGGAGGAACGAATTGTGGGGCTAGACGTATATTGGGTCGTCTGGCTCTCTTTCTGTTTCTCCGCTCATCCGTTTGTGCTTGTCTGTCGCGTCTGGGGCAGCTTCTCACAGAGTTTGTCAGATTTTTTGGGGAGGTAAAAAGCCACCTTTTGCGAGTATAAAACATATGGTCAGTCTGTGCGCTTGTCCTATTTTTGGGACACCTTTGAACGTGGCCAATTTACCCCATAAAATCATACATTTTTTTTTTTAAACTAAACACTCTCTCTCCCATTTTACCCCATAAAATCATACATTTTTTTTTAAAACTAAACACTCCATATTGGACTTTTTTTAACGTTTTGTTGGAACTGGATGGTTTCCCTGATGGTGACATCAGTGGGGAATTCTTTTTAAATGTTACCCTTTTTTTATATTTTCTGAAAGTAGAAAACCCAAAATTATTTTACTAGGTGCATTTTAACATTTTTTTTGCATCTTTTTGTAACCATTTTACCGCCAATCTGTGCCAGATACATTGTTTTTTCCCCAAACAATGTACATAAACAACTCTGTATTCAGCCACAGCCTGAGTACAGAATTTGACTACATGCATATTGGCATGTTCTATACAGCAGGTTTCACACCAGTGCTTTTCAAAGTTGTAAAAAAACGTGCAATAAAAAAAACATCTCTCACATTCAATTTGCAGTTTCGTCATGCTTGTGAAAGAACAGAAAATGTTTGGAGTACAGCTTACCTCACATGCACAGGTATGTTGGGTTTTGTGGCTGTTGCAGGGTAAAATCTGGAACACATGCATTTCAGTTTTTGGAATTTAGACACATAACTTACTGGGTGCATGTCTCATTTGAAGCACAGCAGAGGTCCCATATTTTATTTTAACCAATAAAGCTATTTACCGTATTGGCCCGAATATAGGTCGCACTTTTTCCCCCCACTTTAAGTCTTTAAAGTGGAGGTGCGGCCTATATTCGGGGTCTAGCGCCCGACGCCCGGGACATGTAGTCCCGGGCGCCGGGCAGGCAGCGGGGTTAGGATACAGATCCCCCGCAGTGGTGCAGGGGACCTGCATCCTACTGTCTGATACGCTCAGACAGCCTCCCCTGTCGGCACTTTCCACGGGGGGAGTACCGGCACGGGAGGTTGTCTAAGCGCATCGCACGGACGTTCACCGGCAGCGGCAATGCGCCGTTGTCGGTGAACGTGCGCACGATGCATTCTAACCCCTCCGACTTACCAGGGCAGACTCCCGGGTGTCTTGCAGGGCCGGCGGAAGACATCTACGCAATACACATATACAACTTCCGGTGCCGGCACTTCCGCTGAGTGCCGGCACCGGGAGTTGTATACACGATGTGCATAGATGTCCCCCTCCGGCCCCGTAAGACACCCGGGAGTCTGCTCTGGTAAGTCGGGGGGGGGGGGACAGAGTGGCAGCATATCTCGGGGAGGGGGGAGGACAGAGTGGCAGCATATCTCGGGGAGGGGGAGAGGACAGAGTGGCAGCATATCTCGAGGGGGGGAGGACAGAGTGGCAGCATATCTCGGGGAGGGGGAGAGGACAGAGTAGCAGCATATCTCGGGGGGGAGGACAGAGTGGCAGCATATCTCGGGGGGGAGGACAGAGTGGCAGCATATCTCGGGGGGGAGAGGACAGAGTGGCAGCATATCTCGGGGGGGAGAGGACAGAGTAGCAGCATATCTCGGGGGGGGAGGACAGAGTGGCAGCATATCTCGGGGGGGAGAGAGGACAGAGTGGCAGCATGTTTTTTGGTGCTTTTTTAAAGAAAAAAACTTTTTCCACCAAACTTTTAGGGTGCGGCCTATATACGGAGGCGGCCTATATCCGAGCCAATATGGTATATTACTTAAAAGCACACCTCTTGAAGAGAGAGATTTTACAAATGACCCAGGAAGTTTAATCATCATTTTGGCGGTAAATCTACCCCTAAACATCCAAATATCTACCATAATCTAAAAAAGGATATTGCCAGAGGACCTCAAAGACACCGATTTACTTTTTTAGATTTTTACGTGAAACGCGTAGAGCTCTACACGCTGCCCGGACTAAGCACCGGGTACTCAGATGCACCGGTAAGTTGGGGGGGCATAACACAGGAGGATCCAGGTCCCCTGCATCGCTGCGGGGGATCTGGATCTTAGTCAGACCTATTTGAGGTCTGATTATAAGACGACCCCGATTATAAGACGAGGGGTATTTTTCAGAGCATTTGCTCTGGAAAAAACCTCGTCTTATAATCGAGCAAATACGGTGTGTGTGTATATATATATATATATATATATATATATATATATATATAATTATATAATTAGACCCTGTTGCCAATATATTTTATAGTGAACAAATTGGACCCTACCCAAGCATTTCCTTGGGCCTCGATCCACGCTGCCCAGCATGCAATCACTCCCTCCGTTACCACACCAAGAAAAATATTGCCACACTGACTGCAGATCAGGGGAAGACGTCCAGGGCAGTCTTCCCTCCTTCTGACCGCACCGTGACATTGATAGGTCCTCTCCCCCCGTAATCACCCCAGAGTCCCTTTGTCCTCTCTTTGCCACTAAACCACACCTCTCTTTTACTTACTCCCTGTAGTTCAGGTATAGATCAAATAAACAACACATGGAAACAGCACATGCAACTGAATAAGACATAAAAACCTTGTATTTGCAGGTATACATAAATAATGTATGGAAACATAGCATAGCAGATATAGAGCAACAGAATAACACAAAAACCCAGCTTTGCATGTATAGATCAATTGGAATTCACATAAAAACTCAGCATTGTATAGACAAAACCCCCTAAATTACAGGCATAGATCACAGGTTGCACACCCCAAAGGCCAACCTTGGCATCCACATTGCCAACATAGAACCTGACCAGCACCCAAATTACACACACATAGGACATGCCATCTTTGTCCCCAAACAGCCCAGCATGAGTCAACATTGTCCCCAAACAGCCAAGCATACGACATTTTTGTAACAGTCACTCACTAATTCACACAATCATTTATTCTCTCACTCTTTCACACAAATTATTTACACATATTTGTTAATGCATTCTCACAAATTCATTTTTTCTCTCACTCATTCACACAATGCATCCACACATTAATCCATTCATTCTCTCTCTCTTTCATTCTGACTCTTTATTTCAATATTCCTGCTCCCCTCCTTTCTCACTATCTACCCCCTCTTACTATCTACCTGTCAGGGCACTGGGTTCCGTATCAGGTAGGAGTCTCAATGCAGGTTTCGGTTTAGGTTCCGAACATGGCTGTAGGCAGGTTGATGTGAGCAGGATAAAAACAGGCAGGAAACTGGAAGCCTACTGGCAGGGCACACGGCTTGGAAGCCCACTGGCAGAGAACACGGCTTGGAAGCCCACTGGCAGGGCACACGGCTTGGAAGCCCACTGGCAGGGCACACGGCTTGGAAGCCCTCAGGCAGGGCATGCGGCTTGGAAGCCCTCAGGCAGGGCACGCGGCTTGGAAGCCCTCAGGCAGGGCATGCGGCTTGGAAGCAGCTGGACAGGTAGGCACGTCTGGAACACGCTGGGGTCTGGTACACAAAACTGGATCATAAACGTAGCAAAGAGTCATACACAGGAGACAGATCGGATGCAGGAAAGCAGTAGGTCAGTATACAGGACCAGGAACACAATGCTCTAGCAATGAGGCTAGGCTGATGCCTGGTTTATATTGAGCCTTAATTGACCAAACGAGGGGCAGGTGTTTCAAGAGCATTAGGAAACAGCATGGTCCAAGGAGAGGCAGAAGGACACTGCAATTCAGGATCCACCCGGTGGAGTAGTGGATAGGTGATTTACCTATAATCCATAGGGTTGCAGGGTCAAATCCCTGTGGTGCCTGACATAGCCCCTCCCTTAATGGCTGGCCTCTGGACAGCCTCTTGCTTCTGAGTTGTTTCTTTTTGTAGCCTTGTGTCTGGGCTCGAAAATAGCCTGGTCTTTCCTCCGTATAATGGTTCCATTAGCGGCCACCATGACATCAGGTGATAATTGAAATGGCTCTGCGTAAACTGAGGTCACAGGAGTGGATGGATTTTGCTGTATAGCTTTGCTGGGTTTACTGTGGGTTGCAGTGAGGACACCATGTTGTAGTGGCGGTACCAGTTTGCAGAACATGCTTGGCACAGTGTGCATCCTCTACTGGAGATGTATAGGACCCAAGGTCCTGATGAACAGAGGATGAATGGACACAGTGCATACTTGAAGGCGGCTTGGTAATGCAGGTACCTGAGGAGTTCTTCTGGTTGGGGACTAAGAGTGTTCCCCGTGGATCTGATTCCTGTGGAGATGTATTCATCCTTTCAGGGTTAGGCTGAGCTCTTGGGGGGCGAATAGGACAAAAGCTAATATAATGATTCTGCTCCCCACAATAAAAACAAAGGTTTTGCTCCCGCCTTCGGGTCCATTCGTCAGCAGACAAGGGTGCTTTGGGCCAGGAAATACGGATCCTTGTAGAGACACAGGGCAAACTTATAGCTTTGAGTTCATGGTTGCCATCACAGAGCTTAGTGGGCATAATAGTGGTATAACCCTCTGGAGCTGAGGCCACCCTATGTGTAGGTTGTTAAAAACAACATATTTTTAACTCATTTAGGAGTAATTGAAAGTTCCAGGAGTGGGGTACAAAGAATAATGGCAAACAGCACAAGAAACATTCCTCCCCTGGATTTAGAATCTGGAAATGTATCAGAAAGCTGGGCAAAGTGGAAGGAGCTGATAGAGCTGGTTTATGCAGGACCTGATGCAGCAACATGGACTGCAGCACCATCAACAAAAGGCTGCATACTTTCTCATCAGTGTTGGCCATACAGGCCGGGATATATGCAGAGCATAGTGTGCAAGTGGAAACATAGCTCCAGAGGACAAGAAAAAGACAGAGGTACTATTTGCAAAGTTTGATGAAGATTGTAATCCACGAAAAAACACCACAGTGCAAAGGAAGCTGTTCTATGAGAGGAACCAAGGAGGCAGTTAATCAGTTGATGAGTGGGTCACACAGTAACAATTGCTTGCAAAAGACTGTGCATTTCATGATAGCAGAGATATGATAAAAGACAGGATATTAATGGGCAGTCAGTTCAAGGAAGTTACTGCAGGAGGAAGAATTGCGAGAGCACATGAGATGTTAAGAAAAGATTTGCAGGTACTGGGAGGTCCACAACTCCAAGTGCAGTGCAATTGAAAAAGGAATCTAGAAGTCACATCAGTCACAACAGAAAAGGTGGACTGGAGAGGGAATAACAGAGAAAACAGAGCTAGGAACACAGAAACAACCTGTGGATATTGTGGAAACACACATTACAGAGATATGTTATGCCCTGCAAGAGGCCAGTATGTAATAAATGCAGAAAAAAGGGGTACTTTGCCAAAATGTGTCATAATGGAATGAGCTATAGGAAGCCACAGACACGACCAGTGTATAATATAGATGATTTGGACAACCATTCAGATGATGACACAGACAGCTCACATATATACCTTGCATTAGTGCAGAACACACAACACTCTGCATATGAAGCAGTGGTCACCTTACATCTAGGGGATGCTAAGATCCCTGTCAAGTTTAAGATTGACACAGGAGCTCAGGTAAATTTCGTGCCAGGGCAGATATATCGCAAATTCCTCCGTAAGGAATTACAACTCGAAACGCAAAGGCTACCAAAGCTAAGATGTTATGGGGGAGAGGATCCTGGATGCTATTGGACATTGTCATACAAAATGTGCATATAAAGGATCTGAAGCCAACTTACAGGTGTTTGTAATAGAAACACAGGCTCCTGCTGTGCTTGGTTTGCGGACGAGCCAAGAGATTGGACTTTATAATGACGGTTAACAGCAGTGAAAACATACTTACAGCTCACGGCATTAAACATTATTTCAGTGATGTATTCAGAGGACTCGGATGTCTTCCAGGGATATGCAAAATTCGGATAAAAGAAGGGACACACCCTGTTATACATGCACCAAGGATGGAGAAATTAGGAGTGATCAAAAAGGTCACAGAACCTTCTGAATGGGTCAGCTCTATGGTGGTGGTGGAAAAGAAAAACACAGGAGCAATCCGAATATGCATTGACCCACGTGATTTGAACAAGGTAATAATGAGAGAACATTACAGACTACCCACTCTAGAGGACATAGCACACAAACTTGTTGGGGCATCAGTGTTCAGTGTACTAGATGGACAGTCTGGGTACTGGCAAATACGTCTAGATGAGAACAGCAGTCACCTCACCACATTTAACTCCCCTGTTGGACGATGGAGATTTACAAGAGTTCCTTTTGGTGTAGCATCTGCTCAAGAAATGTTCCAGAAAAAATCACACAAGCTAATTTCAGGCCTGCGGGGTATGGAAGTCATAATTGATGATTTATTGGTTCATGTGCGGAACATGACAAGAACCTGATTGCCTTGCTTAACAGATGTCGTGAGAAGAATATGAAGCTCAACCCAAACAAACTGAGGAGGTAAGCTACTTTGGGCATATCATCAGTAAAGATGGTTTAAAACCTGATCCCAACAAAATACAAGCAATCACTAAAATGCAAGCACCAACTTCCAGAAAAGAGCTAGAAACAGCGCTGGGAATTTTTAATTATCTGTCAAAGTTTTCGCAAGGTTTAGCCTCTACGAACTCTACTGCAGAAAAATGCATGCTGGTCTTGGGATGCTAATATGCAAACAACATTTGAGAAAATAAAGGCCACTATAAGCAAACAGCCCAGACCCATCTTGAAATATTTTGATGTAAACTGTGATACTGTTCTTCAAGTAGACGTTGGGTGCAGTACTGACACAAAGATGTCACCCAGTGGCCTATGCCTCGAGGGCACTTACGGCAGCTCAATCCAACTATGCCCAAATTGAAAAAGAAATGCAAGCCATTGTCAACGGATGTGAAAAATTTCATCAATATATCTATGGGTGTCCAGTATTAGTGGAAACAGACCAGAAGCCATAATGCTGAAACCACTAAACTTAATGATAATGAAGCTGCAACCATATGACCTTACTGTCAAATACAGGCCAGGGAAAGAAATCCCAATGGCAGACACGCTATCCAGACTGTTTTCAGCAGGACATGAAGCACAGGAGGAACCTGATCTGGAGGAACAAGTACACACAGTCTTAGCCCATGTACCCGTATCAGATGTCAGACTGGAAAGAATTAAAAAGGAAATGGTACTGGACAAGCTACTAGAAAAACTTTGCCGGGTCATGTGCAATGGTTGGCAGGAGAAGTGCAAGAAACTACCACCAGAATTACAGGAATTCTGGCCTGTGAGACATGAATTGCCAAATAACGAGGACATTATCTTCATGGCTGAACGTATACACTTTCCTAGAAGTCAACGGAAACTGGTTTTGGAACAAATTCACCAAGGACACTTAGGCATGGCTCAATGCAAACAACTGGCACGGGAATCAGTTTATTGGGCTAACGTAGAATCTGACATTGGGAGGTTTGTGGAGATTTGTGATACCTGCAACGAATTTCAACGACAAAACACAAGAGAACCTCTCATCCCTGGGAGTAACCTTCTCGTGCTTGGCAACGACTAGCTACAGATATTTCATAATGAAGGGAATGACTACCTGATTATTGTTGACTATTACAGTAAATACTTTTAAATAGTTCAACTGAAGGATCTGAAATTATCAACTATAATTTCGGCTTTCAAATCAATACTAGCCAGGCATGGTGTAGGTGAAGAACTTGTCTCTGACAATGGTCCACAATTAGGTATTACTCTAGCCTTGGTGTAGAGATAATCTAAATTTTATTAAAGACAGGAGGCGAATATTTGCATCAACTTCTTTACTCAAAACCTCCAGCAGCAAAGAAATGGTTAATAACATTGAAACTAAACACCAATCAGAAACAGTCAGAGGTCATAAGAAAGCCCACAAAGTAGACCACTTCCTCTTCTTTGATGTGCCGAACGGTAGCACACCTAGTGAACAGTGTAGAGAAAAAAAACGGAAAGGAAAGGACCCAGGAAGGACCAGGGCACTCTGGATCTAACGCAACAGAACAGAAGCAACGTGAGGTTGAGGCCGATAATAAAACGTACGAAAAGTCGATTCCCTGGACCAGTCCGCCGCAGAAAGGATATCTGCAAGGGAACCACCACAGTCTAAAGCCGCAGAAGCTGCAGCGCCCCTAACCGAATGGGCACCAAAAACACTATTCACGCCAGCGGCATGAAGAACCCACCGAATCCAACAGGCCACCGTTGGAACCGAAACCGGTCGGAAAGGACTGACATAAGATATGAACAAAGGACCTCGGTCCGAAGAACGTAAACCAGCCGTGGCTGAAAGATAAGCATGGCAACAACCGACGACGCACAAGCAAGGACGCTCAGGAAAAAAAGGGTAAGACACGGATGAAGATTTGGACTTGGTTCTACGAGAAACTGAGGCCACCATGCCCTCGGGTGAAAAGGAGAAAGATTCCGTATTAAAAGCAGTAACATCCGAAACTCTCCGGAAAGAGATCAGACAAAGTAACAGAGCCAGCTTAGCCGAAAGTTGACGAAGGGACAGAGAGTCATTATCTGGCCAGGATTCGACAAAACGAGTAACAGTGGACACGTCCCAGAAAGCAGAATACCTCGTAGATGGAGGACGAGAGATCCGGATGCCGCGCATAAGACCACAGAGCATGGGATCCTTACCTATGGGCACACCAGCGACAGGAACATGAGCTGCCGAAATGGCCGAGCGAACCACATTAATAGAACGATAGGACTTATCTATGGAGAAAAGATGGGCCAGGAAGTTCAAGACCATCACCAGTGGTGCTGTAGAGGGATCAAGATGCCGTTCCAGACACCAGCTATGCCAGGATTTCCATGCCTGGAGATAAGACCGTCTAGTACCTGGGGCCCATGAGTCCCAGAGGAGGTCACGAGCTGCCGCTGATAAATCCGACGTCTCCCAGGATCCCCGGAAACTGTCCAGGCCACCAGCGACAGCTGGCCTAGGAGAACCAACTGGTGTGGATTGCCCTCTGGGTCTAATAGGAGATCTGGGGCTTGAAGGAGTAATAACGGATCAGCACAGGACATTTCTAACAGTAGGGGAAACCATGGCTGAATCCGCCATAGGGGGGCGATCAAGAGTACAGAGATCCGATGGTTGCGGACCTGATGAAGAGTCCGCAGGATCATTGAAAACGGAGGGAAAGCGTACGCCCCTGAGGACGGCCACGTCTGGAGAAACGCATCCACCACTAGGGACGCTGGATCCGGTAACCAACTGAAGAAATCCTTCACTTGGCAATTGAGGCGGGAAGCAAAGAGGTCCGACACCAACAGACCCCGAATCAGATCCAGGGTATGGAAAACGTTGTGTCGGAGACGCCAGTCGCTTGCATCCCGCCAGTGTCTGGAAAACCAATCCGCGACCAGATTGTCTTGGCCCGGGATGTATTCCGCCTTGATGGAGAGATGATGATCCAGACAATATTGATAGAGCTCTGTGGTGAGATCCGAGAGCAGCTTCAATCTGGAACCGCCCAGACGATTGATATAACGGACGGCCGACACGTTGTCCATCCAAAGCACCAGGGAACAGTGAGACACGCCCTTGGTGAAACTGCGGATGGCAAAGGATCCCGCTATCAATTCTAGGCAATTGATGTGAAAGCCCCGTTCCTCGTCCGTCCACAAACCGCCAGTTGCGGAGTCTCCGCAAACCGCACCCCAGCCCAAGAAGCTGGCGTCGGATTCCAGATAAAAATCTGGGGCGTGCCTGTTGTGGACATGGATTGCGTCGTCCATTATTAGTGATTCACGTCACAGATGCAACATCTGTCTCTCCCTTTGGATAAACCACTCCCCTAACTGTGGCATATATTACAATATCAATTAGTTCTATTGTTTATACTTCTATTGTTTTAGAAGTGCATTACCTCTACCACCAGAGAGTGAGTGATGTGTACATCTATTGTTTATCTAAGACCATAGATAATGGCTACCTACATGAAAAGCCATGTGGACTATACCAGGAACAATGGGATATCAGGAACTCCAGGAAGACGGGGGAGGAGGAGAAGAGACTGGAAGGACAGGAAGGAAGCAGCATGGCAGAAGCTAAGGGAGCTGCAAAAGTTTGCCAGAGAAAAAGTATGAAATAGAAAGTTGCTCTTCGATCTTGGGCTAGTTAAGTACCAAGAAGCTAGGACTAGTTTAGTGCCTAGTATTGTAACTAAAAATTAGAAAACTACTACTGAAAGAATCCTTTAAAGTCTTCTATATGATCCTGGTATCTAGAGCCATTTTGGAAACTGAGCACCAAAGGAGTCATTTGATATGCTGATACTCTCCGAAGTTAAGTACATATGTTATTACAATGTTATTAGAATATAATTGTTGACTGTCTGTAACTTTGTTATGGTAACCTTTTTCGATATATTGTTTTAACCGCTAGAGGTATTAATAAAGTATATCATTATATATCATAACATCTGTTGGTATTTGTCTTTACATAATTTAACTGTATTCCTGAATCAAATTTATTGTTATATTGTTAGATGTGTTTTGTCTAAATTGTGTATTTAAATATTAGCATAATTTTGCATAAAACAGGCCACGACCACAACAGTGCCCAAAGATAGCCCGGCCGTTCCATGCTTCCATATGGTGTAACCACCACCTCAACTCCATATGTACTTCGTCTGTAAGACGAATTAGTTGGTCGTAGGAACCCGAGCGACGGAGGCATGCCATTTTTCAACGTTGCATCGCCTGGTAGTGAAGAGGTCCCGGAAATATGGCCTGGATGGAAGCCGAGAGTTGGCCGATCATGCGGGCCAGATCTCGCAAAGACACGTACAGACGTCGGAGTAACCGCCGATGTCCCTTTTGATGGCCGAAAGCTTTGTCTGTGGAAGGCGTAAGACCGCCTCCACCGAGTCCACCGTGAACCCCAGAAATTGTATCGATTGAGTCGGAGTAAGTTGTGACTTCGTCTCGTTGATCACAAAGCCCAAAGATTGGAAAAGGCGAACCGTGAGAAGGGTATCTCGGGATAGAGTAGACTGACTCTGAGCCATCAGGAGAACATCGTCCAGATAGACAATGGACCGGAATTCCATGACAGGCTTCAGAAGTTTGGTGAAACACCATGGGGCGGAACTCAGGCCAAAGGGAAGGCAGGTGAACTGCCACAGGTCACCCTTCCATCGAAACTGAAGAAACTTCCTGTCGTCTGCGTGAACCGGAACCGTCAGGTAGGCGTCCTTCAGGTCTAATCTCGAAAACCAGTCCCCTTCTTGCAACAGGTCCCTTAGGAGGTGGATGCCCTCCATTTTGAAATGGCGGTAGACGACGAAGGAATTGAGCGCCCAGAGATTGATGACCGGACAGAACTCTCCAGTCTTTTTCTTCACTAGAAAAATACTGCTTATGAAGACCGGAGCCCCTGACGCTGGCTCTATCGCGCATTTGTCGCGAAGGGAGGTCAACTTGGCATGAACTTGTGCTAGCGCTACCTCGGAAAAGTGAATGGGACGCGGGGGACCGGGCTGTCGAGGACAAGAATGGAATTCAAGGCGAAAACCTTGGACACACTGAAGAACCCAAGGGTCCTGAGTGAGATGCGACCAAGCTTGGAAAAAATACATGAAACGACCGGCAATAGGAATGTGAGGTAACAGTAAAGAGGGTCTTACCTGAAGAACCTCGTCATCTGGAGGAGACTCCTCTACCCCTGGTGGCGCCTCTGAAGAACGGAGAGCGGAATTGGGAACGTTGGCCCACAGAGCCCTCCTGAAACCTGGGCCTGTTGCCTTGAAAGGCTGCTCTGCTGGTGGCACGGCCCCTCTGCCGACCAGCTCTCCCCAAAAAACGATCCCCGGATCTGAAAACCTTCCGCATCGAGGTCTGCGCCTTGTTCAGGGAGGTAAATACGTTCACGTGCATGTTGAGCTCTTTGAGGAATTTCTGCCCGAAAAGCAGACCCTGGGCCTCAGGCCCTAACTCCTTGGATGCCAGTTCAGCTAGCTTGCTGTCCAATTTAAACAGGGCCGCCTTCCTGCGTTCAATAGAGATTGCCGAGTTGGCATTGCCCAGAAGGCAAACTGCCCATTGTGCCCATTCATGTATGATGAAGGGATCTGCTAGGGTGCCATCCGCCAAGGCCTCGTCTGCCACAGACAGAAGCTGAGTGAGAGGGCCCGCCACGTCCAGCAATTTATCTTGGGCAGAGCATAAACCCTGCTCCAGTCCTTTGCGAGGATCCTTGCCGGACCACGTCATGAAGGTAACAAAGGACGGGTCGAATTCAGGGGTATTACCCACTTTGTCTGGTAGAGTAGGACGGGGGCATTCGGCACAAAGCTTTTGACGGGCCTCTTTTTCAAGAGGTCGGCGGAGCCAAAAACGTAGGAATTGGGCAATATGAGCCGCTGGGGCCCACTCCGAAGATCGAGGATGTCGTAGATTCCGAGGGTCAAACATAGGTAGGCCCACAGAGTCCAGAATTTGTGTGGATGCCCCTGGCGCAGAGGAAGAGGAAGGATCCTCCAAAACCGTTTCCCGGACTAAAGGTGAATGTTGAACAGGGGACGCAGATCTAGAAGCGATTGAGGGGTACTCGTCCAGCGTCTCGTATTCTTCAACGACACCTTCCCTATCCATTCTAGAAGAAGGTGGCTCGGTGACTTGTAAAATGGGAGCCTTGCCCTTAAGAAGGGATACCTCTCCTTCAGTCCATTGGCGCTTACGAGGACGTTCCTCAGGAGGAGAGTGGTGTGACTCGTCTGAGTCAGAGATGTCAGGCCCTGGATAGCCAGAGTGTGGAGCCGTCCGGGTGGTGGACTGGCAGTCTATGGAGGCCATTGCAGCAGGGAGGGACTCCATCAGGGCTGTCTTAAGCCATGCCTGTAAGGCGGCGGGTAAAGGCTGATCGGATTCAGACATGTAATTGAAGACTCTTTATCGAGAAACAATCTGTGGGGACAGAGAAAGGGACAGAGTCAGAATCCGAGAAAAAAACGAGGGTCACCCGTAGGCACCTGAGGGGGTCACCCAAAGGGCCGGTTTCATAGGCCAGAGGCCAAACCCGAGTGTCTAGGGGGTCACCCTAGGGGCGCTGTATCCAGACGCCAGGCAGAGAGGACCTCAGCCAATCACAGGAGTGACGAAGTCACAATAGGTAAGTAGCCACGTAGGGCATAAGCAGTATGTGATATATATATATATATATATATATATATATATATATGTATATATATATATATATATATATATATATGTGTATATATATATATATATATATATATATATATGTATATATATATATATATATGTATATATATATATATATATATGTATATATATATATATATATAAATATATATATATATATATTTTAATATTTTTATTAAAATTAGTAGACATGTCTGGGATATAGAGGGATAACCTACAACGTAAGGAGGGAGCCAGACTCTGAAAACTGGTAAGGATTAGCTTAAAACAGTAAAACAGGCTCCGCGCCGCTTAGTTACGCGGCCCGCGAAGGGAGACAAGCCGCAGGAGGACACACGGGGGGGGGGAGACAGGCAGCTGAACCGGCTGTACACGGGACCAGACGGCAATAAAGTTTTCTTATAAAAGAAAACTGAGCCATCCCGTGAAGCAGCTGTCCGCGGCTAAGAAAAAAGCCGTCGCGGGCAGACTGAGGAGCACGCAGAATACACTGCGCGCTGCCACGGAGCACGAGGCTCGCGAGTAGGGGAAGGGAGAAGCAGAACGAAGGTAGGGAACACCAATAACAAAGGTAGGGAAACCAATAACGGTAACTAAAACATCAAAGTAAATAAAACGGCGCACGGAAAAAAAAGGCGCGAAAAACTAAACCGCGCGGATAAGGGTAAAAACACAGGATAATTAACAAAATAACATAGCATATGACATAGGTGAATAAAAAAACACCGGCAATTAAATAAAAATGACCAAAAAAGTGTACTTATGCCCCAATTTGGGAAGCACACTAGAAAAGAGGGTGCTCACCTGGAGGTCAGCAGCAAAGAAGAGGAAGTGGTCTACTTTGTGGGCTTTCTTATGACCTCTGACTGTTTCTGATTGGTGTTTTGTTTCAATGTTATTAACCATTTCTTTGCTGCTGAAGGTTTTGAGTAAAGAAGTTGATGCAAATATGAAGCCTCCTGTCTTGCCATAAAATTATCCAGCGCTGAATTTCAATCTTTTCTCCACGAATGGGGCATCAAGCACGAAAAATATGTAGGCATTGTCAAATCCATTCTAAGGAAAACACAATCATCTGGGCAGGATGTCCATTTGGGTCTTCTGAACTATCGTGCAACACCTCTAGAGGGTTTATGCTCTCCTGCACAGTTACTTATGGGCAGAGCACTGAGAACCACAGTGCCCATTTCTCCAAAGAAACTTCAGCCACAGAACTTTGCACATAAGCGTGTAGCTGCTCAACGAAACAAAAGCATTTCTAATCAAAAGCGATATTATAACAAATCAGCCAAATCTCCGACATCACTTGCCTTAAGACAAGCTGTAAGACACAGAGTTGATGGAAAAACTTGGGAACCTGCACGTATAGTACTAGTATTGGAAACCCCAAGGTTATATGTAATCGGGAATTGGCTAGGTCAGGAACTCAGACGAAATGGATGTCATCTACATCCTGACTTTTCAAGTTCTACATGTACTTCAAATGATGCTGCAGTTTCCAGCACACCCGCCTTAACAGGCATGCCAGACTCATATTCTGAGGGCAACACTGAACCCTGGATTTATCAACTACATGTTCTGTGGCTCCACTTGGAGAGAATGCTCTGAACACTTCTCTTGACTCAAGGGACACCTACTCTAGTTATGGTCCCAGATTGAAACCTAAAATATGGGAGGACTTTATTACACATTAAATGTGAATGCAAAAAAACAGAATGTTGCAGAATCTTGTAATACCTTTTTTATTGGACTAACAGTATTTAAAATAATAGACGAGCTTTCGGGAGTCCTCCCTTTATCAAGTCAAAAGCATTTCTGACCAAGCAAGTGAAAAACACAGTTTAAAACTGACCAGTACATGTTCTGTTACAGGGTTAAAACAGGGGTTAAAACAACATGGTAGAGAATTTGCAGACAAAAAACTAAGAGGGTCGTAAATAGTAAATAGTGGCATATACTGCACAGATAAGGCTAGGGGGAGCAGGGGTAAGCATGTAGGAGAGAGAGAAGAAGAGAAAGAAAAAAAAAAGCACAGGTTATAGGAAGTTTTGATAGTGTGCTAAGAAGCTCAAATCCACATTAAGTCCTCTGTTTTTACAATCATAAAAATGTATCATTTTGGCTTCAAATGTCTTTCTTTCTTGGGTGTTTTTGAAATGACCTCTCAGTGTTTTGATTTTAAGGTCATATATGGAGTGACCTGTTTGGGGGAAGTGGTGCCAAACTGGAGTGCAAAGGTTTTCTTCATCATGATGGTTGATGGAGTATCTGTGCAGATTCATCCTTTTATTGAGTTGCTGGCAGGTTTCACCGATGTAACACCCTATAGTACATTTGGTGCATTGAATCATGTATACAACATTTTGTGAAATGCATGAGTATGATCCTTTAATATTGTATGTCTTGTTGTTGTGGGTGGCTGTGTTGCTGGTACAGATGTGTTGGCAAAGTTTGCATCTGGCTTTGTTGCATGGTTTGCTTCCATTATCTGTGTGTGTTGTTTCAGTATGTAGTTTGCTACTCACCAGCTTTTGTTTGAGATTAGCTGGTTGTCTGAAGGCCAAGATGGGGGGTTCAGGGAAAATTTCTTTTAACACCACATCCTCTGCTAGCATTGGCTGCAGATCCTTGATGATTTTTCGGATTTCTTCTAGGGCAGGATTGTATGTGGCTACTAGAGGTATGCGTGAGGATGTTTGTTTGTCTGTGTATTGCAACAGGTGTTCACGTGGTGTTTGTAGAGCAGAGTTAATTTTCTTATTGATGATCCTAGGTTTGTATCCCTTTTGTTTGAGTGTCTCAGACAGGGTTTTTAGATGCATGTCTCTGTCATCAGTGTTGGAGCAGATGCGGTGGTACCTGGTGGCTTGGCTATGGATGATGCCTTGCTTTGTGTGGGATGGATGGAAGCTGGATTTGTGCAGGTAGTTGGATCGGTCTGTAGGTTTTCTGTATAGGGATGTATGTAGTGTGTCCTTGTTTATTGTGACAGTTGTATCCAAGAAGTTAACACTTTCTGTGGAGAAGTCCATTTTGAGTTTGATAGATGGGTGAAATGTGTTAAATGCGTTATGGAACTCTCTGAGGTTTTCTTTTCCGTCCGTCCAGACAATGAAAATATCATCAATGTAGCGATAATATTTGTAGGGTTTGTGAAGTTGTGTTTCCAAGAATCTTTGTTCCAGGTCAGCCATAACCAAACTACATTAAATGTGTAAATGCTTGAGGGGGAAGATGTGATGTTATGTTATGTTGATTTGTGACACAGTTTATGTTGTTAATTTCCAAAGTTCTACCTTAAATGCTAATATATGGCCTACCTTAAGTCCTGTTATGTAACTTGTAAGAGAGTCAGTTGGCAGCAGAGGGAGAAAGAGAGAGCATGGAATAAAGAAGCTTCTGCATGATCTGTCTGTCTTTATTGTACATACAACACACATCGGCATCCAGAGAGGAGGATCCAGGTCCCTTGCAGCTCTGCGGGAGATCTGGATCTTAGTCGTGTAGTCAGACCTCTATTTGAGGTCTTATTATAAGAGCAATTGCTCTGAAAAAATCTCGGCTTATATTCGAGCAAATACAGTATTTGTCTTTTGGCTGTTGGTGTTTTCAAATGATATTGCTAATTTGAAGGTAGTAGGTTAACCACACATCTCATTTTTTTTGTCGATATCACTTCGGTAGCTTCATGTGAAAAATAATAAAATAATAAAAGATTCATGTGTATTTCCACCAATCCCTCTCTGATTTATTTGTGAGGGTGTAACATTTGCCTGATTTGATTTTTTTTTGATTCTTATGTGTTGTTCATAAGAGAGAGAAAAAAAAAACCCAAAAGAAAGTAGAATTATTTTTGGGAGACATGGTGTGATTTATGGACCTTAACCTCTTTGTGACACAGGACTTACTATTAGATCATCTAAAACATGGTCTAGATGACGAGGAAGTAAGTGTAAGTGCTATGGTTTCCCGACAGTACACAGAGATCAGGCTATCATTAGACAGCCTGGCGCAAGTAAATACCGTATTTGCTCGAGCAAATGCTCTGAAAAATACCCCTCATCTTATAATCGGGGTCGTTTTATAATCAGACCTCAAATAGGTCTGACTATGAGACTAAAATCCAGATCCCCTGCAGCGATGCAGGGGACCTGGATCCTCCTGAGTATGCCCCCCCCAACTTACCGGTGCTTCTGAGCACCGGGGACTCAGATGCAGGGGACCTGGATCCTCCTGTGCTATGCCCCCCGCCCTCAACTTACCGGTGCTTCTGAGTCCCTGGTGCTTAGTCTGGGCAGTGTGTAGAGCTCTACGCGATTCGAGCGGAAGTTGTCTACGCGAATCGCGTAGAGTTCTACACGCTGCCCGGACTAAGTACCGGGGACTCAGATGCAGGGGACCTGGATCATCCTGTGTTATGTCCCCCCCCCATTCGCGTAGACAACTTCCGCTCTACACGAATCGCGTAGAGCTCTACACGCTGCCCGGACTAAGCACCGGGGGACTCAGAAGCACCCGTAAGTTTGGAGGAGGGAGGGGGAGGGAGTGTTAAACGGGGGCATAAGGCATTTCTGGAGGCAGAGTGCTCTGTGAAATGCCTTTTAACCCCCTTAATGCCACTCTGCCGCCAGAAATGCCTTTTAACCCTCTATACGCCACTCTGCCTCCTGAAATGCCCAATACCTCCCTATATACCACTCTGCCCATAATATGCCTTTTAACCCCCTAAATGTCAGAGTGGCATATAGGGGTATAAGGCATTTCTGGAGGCAGAGTGGCACATAGGGGGTCAAAAGGCATATCATGGGGCACAGTGGCATATAGAGGGTTAAAAGGTGTATCATGGGGCACAGTGGCATTTAGAGGGTTAAAAGGCATATCATGGGGCACAGTGGCATATATGGGGTATAAGGCATTTCTGGGGCAGAGTGGCAAGCCTGGGGGCAGATCTGCATAACTGGGGGGGCAGGTTGAAAAAAAAAGGAAATAAAAACAAAATATTTTTCTCAATCGTAGCTTTTATTAACAAATAGTTGTTCACACAGTTTACATGAATTAACATTTACTGGTAAAACTCTTTTATTATAGGGTCGTCTTATATTCAGGCTTTTTCTTTTTTTCATAAATTAATATTCAGACTTTTGGGGGGGTCATCTTATAATCAGGGTCATCTTATAATCGAGCAAATACGGTTAGTGCTCAAACATTCATAAAATTTAAAAAAAAATTAATGTGAGGTATTATTCTACTCAGGGGATGTTGTTGAACAGAAATCGGGGGGGGGGGTATCCGTGGGACCTAATTTACAGAGGAGATTCTGAGTAAAATTGTTAAGGATTTGAGTTTTTCTCTAATATTTACTGGGTTTTTTTCTACATTTTATACTAACTGACAGATTATACAAAGTGACTTGTATAACAAGAAAAAAAAACAATATATACAGGGTATACTAAATATGAAAAAGAGAACTTTGGGTCAACAAAGATATTTAAAAAAAATGGTAAAAATGTCTCATGGATAAATAAAAAGAAAAAAAACAATAATATTAGTAGTATTACTTGAGATCTTCCTTCTGTTTAACCTTTTAGTGGGATTGTGTATAAGGATCCAATTTAGAATGTTTCAATGTAAACAGGTAGTGTTTTGGTGGAGGCTTTCATGTCCAGTTTCGTGCCTTTCCTTACCCCCCAGGTAGCTAACATGCACATATACTTACACACTATCACAGTTTAACAAGCTTACATTCATGCTAACTCACAAACACACATACACTTCCAAATACACAATCATCCTAGCAGCTTCTGTAGTTTCCTAGTTCTGTAGCAGCATGGATGAAAGAGCCAATTGTTGCCTACCCTATTTATAGTTCTTAATTTGTTTTTTGGATCTTGTTCTGTGGGAGTCCAAGCATCCATTGTAAAGAAAAAGGCCATGCTAGGCCAAACAATCGGGAGCAAGTTTATTTCAGAAAGATATAGCTGACATTGGCTCCAGATAATCACAATTAGAAGATCGAATGGGTGATCTGGTGGACTATATTGCACCCATGCAGCAAGACATCTGAGAAAAACAAACTTGAGGCTCTTGAGAATAGATCACAAAGAGAGCAATATCTGAGTTCACTATTTACCAGTCTTATAAAGACTTGTCAGGAGTGCTTTAGAACCTTTTGACCTCTTGAGAAGGTCCATCTTTAATATTGATTGTACCATGGGTAAGCATTTGCTTGGCCTCCCTCTCCTTTACACCCTAGTGTGACTCCGTGTGAGAGAGCCTCACGTTACATGAGCAGGGCAATGGAGGAGCATAATACTATGCTGATCACATAAGAAATTAATGGTCCATGTCCTGCGAGTTACCCAAAATGGACGTCCAAGTCGCAATCAGGGCCAGCCTTAGTTGTGCAGGTACCCTGTGCTGGCCTCCCCATAAACCCCCTCGTCATCAACCTGAAATAGCCTTTGTCTACTCCTTCACATGTAACACCTCTCTTTTCCTCCCCCATGTAGTTCAGGTATAGATCAAATAAACAACATATGTAAACACAGGTATACTATTATGGTTGGTCCATCCCTAACAACAACACTTTTATCTTTTGCTAGACTTGTGCATTCGTTTTCGGGGTGAACATGAAAACACAAATAGTCCATTTTTGACATTCAAACCGAAAAACGATTTTGCCATTTTTGTGCTATGTCGGTGAGGAGGACAGTGGCAGCATATCTCGGGGGGGGAGGACAGTGGCAGCATGTTTTTTTGGTGGTTTTTTAAAGAAAAAAACTTTCTTTAAAAAAGCACCAAACTTTTAGGGTGCGGCCTATACACGGGGCGGCCTATATCCGAGCCAATACGGTATATAATTTTTTTTTTTATATTCAGATCCAAAGAGTCTGGTAAGATACATTGAATAACAATGTTACAGACTCCAAGCCATATGACAAAATGTTACAGGTAACATCGGTCCGAGAAAAAAAAGTGAACATTAGTAAGGTAGCGACTAACATAGAGACCTGTGCGGTGTGAGACATCTTTTCCAAAATACTATGATGGTCGATAGTCGAGAATACTTCTGCGAGTAAAGGGGGAGAGTTGGTTTTCCAATGTTTCGCAATGCATAATTTCGTAGCTTAAAAGATATGTTTTATTAATTTGCATGGGGGACCAGGGAGAGGGCCTGGAAACATGTGGAGGAGAGCGATTTCAGGGCTGGGTTCTAAACGGACATGAACAATGGACTGTATGGTGGAGAACACCTGAAGCCAAAGAGGGGCCAAAAGTGGGCATGACCACCACATATGTAGCATGGTGCCCTCCTGGCCACAACCTCTCCAACAGGAGTTAGAGTAGTTAGCGATCATGTGGGATAACCGAGATGGAGTCAGATACCAGCGGCAGCAAACTTTTTTCTGTAGTTCTAAGTGATTTAGGCAATGGGATACCCCCCTCATCATTGTTTCTGATTCCAGCCAGGACTCGGATGGAAAGGTTTGGTTCATTTCTCTCTCCCAGGCTCGCATGTGAGGGAGCTTGTTGGCATAGAAACCAGAGACTAACAGGGAGTACCAACGGGAGATTGCTCCTTTTATCTCTGGAGCCGAGCGGAACAAGGAAAGAATGGGTTGTAGTTCATATTGGGATGGTGCTACTGGGGACGTGGATTATGCAAGGACATGTCGTATCTGCAAATATTTGAAAAAGTCTCAATGGGAAATGTCGTGAGTTTGAGTGAGATGTGCAAAGGGTTTCAAGATACCATTGTGATATAGGTCCCTTGGAGCTCGTAAGGTCGGGCGTCGCCAGTTGGAAATTTTCAGGTCCGGGACCATGAGATCAAGTGTCTCTAAGGGGGAAAAGGGGAAAAAGTCTGGCCAGGGAGGGAAATCGTTGTAAATCGTTGTCGGGTCCAGGTTAAGAGCATGTAAGAGGTAGTAGGGGGAAGTGGGGGTAACGGAGGGTGTGACGTGCGTTTGGTCCATAGGAGTTGTGGAATAGAGTTAGGAGAGATATATGCATTTTCATGGGTGATCCAGGCCGGTACATTGGAGGAGGCATGAAACATAAGGATCTGAGATAGAATACAAGCCTCGTGATATGGTTTGATGTGTGGAATCCCTAACCCTCTACAAAGCCTGGGGGAGAATCTAGTGTGGTTAGCCACGCGTGATTTGCCTTTAAGTCTAGTGAAGTCTATAAAGTAAGATTGTATATAATGTAGTAACGAGGGGGGGGGTTGGATAGGGACAGTGCGTAGAACATAGAGGAGTTTAGGAAGAGCAGTCATTTTTAGGGCGTTGATACCGCCCAGCCACGATAGTTCATAGCTCCTCCAACGTAATATTTCCAGTTTGACCTGTCGCCAAAGAGAAAGTACATTGTGAGTATTGAGGGATTCTACAGTATTGGTCAGTTGGATGCCCAGATAAGTTAGGGAGGATTTCCTCCAATCAAAGGAATAAAGTGCAGAGAGGGTTCGTATTTGGGATGGGTCTATGTTAAGGCACAAGGCTTGCGTTTTAGAAATGTTCAGTTTATGATTAGAGACTGATGCATAAGTGTCAAATTGCTGTAAAAGTGCCGGTAGGGAGATCGTGGGTGAGATAATAGAGGCCAGGACGTCATCAGCGAAGAGACCGAGGGTACAAGGGGGACCAGGGTCCATAGGGAAACCCGAAATAAGAGGGTCCTTACGGATACGTTCCGCTAGTGGTTCGAGAGCAAGTGCATAAAGGAGGGGGGACAGGGGGCATCCCTGCCTAGTTCAATTAGTGATTGGGAAAGGATGAGATAGAAAGCCTAGCATGGAGATACATGCCGATGGGGAGGTATAAAGGGCTAAAATGGCTTTTAGAAATTGCCAATGGAGCCTATCAAAGGCTTTTTCTGCGTCAAATGATACTAAGAGAGTCGAGAGTTTGCGGTGATTAGCTGCCCAAATTACATTAATGAATTTACGGGTATTGTCAGAGGGTTGTCTTTCTGTGACAAAAATAGGGATGGGAGGAGGGGATTTAACCTGTTGGCGAGGATTTTGGCATAAATTTTATTGTTAAGAAGGGAGATGGGCCCATAATTAGAGCAAGTATCCATGGGTTTATTAGGTTTGGGTATTGTGATAATATGGGCACGTAGATTTTCTGAGAGAATTAAACCTGAGGACATATAAGAGCGGAAAAGGGTTAACATGAAGGGGCCTAATGTGGAGAGAAAAGTGCGGTAGTAGAAGGAAGTGAACCCATCGGGACCAGGAGACAAATTTTTTTTGAGTAGGGCAACCGCTCTTTCAGAGTGGCATTGAGGTCGCCACATAAAAGGATCTGGCCTTTCTTGTTGCGATCAAGTCTTTCCAAAAAGGAACGGAAAAAGGCTAATTGGCCAGAGTTAGGAGCATAGAATGTGGCAATAGTATATTCAACAGAATTAATAGTATAATTAAGAATAACGTACCTCCCAGTGGGTCCAAGAGCTTATGAGTGTAAAGGAAAGGCGTTTGGAGATGAGAATGGAGACTCCAGCTTTTTTAGAAGAAGCCACGGAGTGAAATTGTGTGGGGAAAAATTTCGAATAAAGGAAAGGATTGGAGGATTTCTTTAAATGTGTTTCTTGCACACAAATAATGTCTGCTTTTAAAGATTTAGCTTCGCCCCACAGTAGATGACGTTTGTGGGGAGAGTTAAGGCACAAGACTTTAAGACTGGCCATATGAATGGGTCAATAAAGTGAAGTGGGAGTTGAGTTGATCTGGATGTGTGCTCAGGAAAGGCTCACAGAAAGGCAAAATAGGAAGGAAAAAGGGGGGTACAGGGTACATCCCAGTGAGGTGAACCGCGCCCGACCAGCGTGTAATGTGTGCCATGTCGTATGTGTTGCCTGAAAGAAATAAAAAAAACAAAAAAGAACTATACGTATAACGAATTAACATGAGAAACCAAAAACAAATGGATTCACAAGTCAACATAAGTGCCAGCGCTATGGGTAGCACTGGAGGGTGGGGAGGAGAGCCGTTGTCGGGCCCGAGAGCTAAGGAGGGTGGACAAGGTGAGGAAGGTATGTGGCATAAGGCTCCCCAACACTGGAGACATAGAAGGGAAGGCTTAGAGCCAGTAATACACTTAGCTGAGTGGTGAAAAAGGAGAAGAGTCCCGATGTCGAAATGGAAGATTCAATCGAGGGTCGTTCTATGAAGCTTTTTCGGTGGCGAAGTGTGTTGTGGTGATGCGGCCGAAGGTGCAGCGTGGGGCAGTTGTTCAGGGTGAAGACCCCAGGAGGCCAGTAGAGTGAGGCCATCTGCAGGCGATGTAACGGTGGATGTAGAGCTGTCCTTTTGGATATAGAGGCGGACCGGGTAGCCCCAGCGATAGGGGATAGCTCTCAGGAGAGATGTGATGGGATCAAAGAGTCGTCTCCGTTGAAGAGATTTGTTAAGAGTAAGATATCTCGAAATGGATCGGGTAGCTCGGGTTTACAGTATGCAGCTTGCATGATTCTGTCTTTGATATCAAAGTAATGTCAAAACATCGCGAGGTAGGTTGGATTTAACCGATTTAGGTCTGGCGACACGGTGGAGGCGATCCAGCCTAACGGGTGAAGAGGATTCGTCTGCCAAGAGGGCTTGGAAAAGATTTTGGACGAAATGAGGTAAGTCCGTTGAGAGACTTCTTCAGGAATGCCCCGTAGCCGGATATTGTTGTGGCGGGACCGGTCCTCGAGGTCCATGACTTTAGTACGGAGATCATCCAGCTCTGCCTGTATGGTAGAGTACCCATCTGAGAGAGTATTGTGGGCTTCTGCGAAGTCGTCAATCTTCCTCTCCAGGTGGTCCGTGCGTTCACCAATGTCATCGATGTCTTTGCAAAGAGAGGATGTAATCTCCTGGAAGTCCCGCTTGAGCTGTTCCCTCATGTCCTGAAGCAGGGATTTAAGGATGTGAGAGGTGAGTTGCTGGTCGTGTGTATGGCTGGTGAAGGCGGATCAGACCTGGATGGCGAGTGTGGGCCCTGGGAAGCCTCCGAGTCGTCATCTAGCGCACGTGGTAGGCCGCTGTCTCGAGATGGCTGTTTCTTCCGAGTTTTAGGCTCGAAAAAAACGGGCATAAGTGTAGATTTGCGGGAGTGCGCTATGAGAGAGGGAGCACTTTGTTAGGAAAAAGGGGTCCAAAAATAATGCGGATGGCATGCAATTTAGATCTCGGGCCTCGGAGCTCTCCCTAAGCACGTCTGCTCAGGCTGCCATCCAAGCCCTGACCCTATATATATATATATATATATATATATATATATATATATATATATATATTTTTATACATATTTATATTTTTTAAATGGTTAGAGGTCCTCTGAGGGACCTCTTGAACATGTTATTAATGGCAGTGATGTCACAATGACATCACTTAGCTCACTTGTTGTTTTTTTAAAATTATTATTTATTGTATTATTTTAGTGATTTATTTATTTTTTAAATCACTAACCTTTTTTTTTTTCTCGGTTTCATTTTTCAGCATGGGAGGAGGGTGAGAAACATGGATTCTCACTCTCCTCCCTGCAATGCCCCTGCACCAATCACACAGGGATCTCTATGCATGTTAACAGCGTCAGTGCCTCATCGGAGGACAGGATATCCCTGCAGGGGATATTCTGTCCTCTGATGACCTTCCGGGTGACATCAGCAGTGAAGTTAAAAATGTAACAGTTTTCCGGCTTTCGTACCGGAAGCTATTACATCAGATTAGACAGCAGAAAGCCGGTGATGCTGACTTCTGCTGTCAGGGGGGAGTCCAGGCTGTCAAACGACAGCATGATCTCCTGTGCAATGGCAGGGATGTGTCCTTTCCGCTGCAAGAAGGGGAGGACGTACCGGTACGTCCATAGAGGATTCTTGGGATGCGTTGTTTGGACGTACCGGTACGTCCATAGGGGACTGAAGGGGTTAAGGGGCCGTGCATTTGTTTAACTCCTGACTGGGAACCTACGGATTTCCGCTCCCGCTAACCCCTGTGATGCTGCGTAGATAACAGGAGCGGAAATCCATAGGTTCGTCATCAGGGGTTAACTTGGTGCAACTTGGCCGGCAGAGACCACTGGTCGTCCTGCTCCAACAGTTAAAAGTCTGTACGAACAACCAATAAAGCCGCTTGTACGGACCTTTAACTGTTGGAGCAGGGAGACCAGTGGTGTCTGCCAGCCAAGTTGCTGCACCAGGATTTTATAAGTCTGTACGAGCGACTCTATTGGTCGCCAGGATAGTTAGGCCATGGACAATGAGGGGCTATGGGACAGAAGATTTCATCTTGAGGCACGCAAGTTTCTTCTTCTGCATTCTTGGGCAGGGTGGGAAAGCGGTAGCTGGGCTCAAGGTGGTTTTAAAAGCAGGCAATGATGTACAATTAAGTTTTGTTTTTAGGGTTTTGAGTTTAATGACACACAATGTCCCTTTACAATACTGAAAGTTGGACATTATTTTTTTTTTTTGCCTCGTAAAGATTCTATTGGACAAAACAGCATTTCAACTACACAAGCTTAAGAAGAATTTCAACTACACAATCCAATCTAAAGAAGCTAAATTTATTAGCAACTGACTCTCTTTAGGCTAGGGAACTGTGAGAGAGTCTCTCAAATGAAAGAATTTTAAGAGATGGTAATACAGTCTATCAACCTTACTGTGCAGACATTGAAGCCTTTTTCATTTAGACTCTATTTTAGTCAGTATCTGCAAAACACTTGGTGATGCTTGCCAAACCAATTTCCAGGACTAAAACTTTTTAATGTTTTAGTTTTAAAAAAAGTTTTACTACAACTTTTTTTTTTACCTCCCCTTCTACAGGTATTTAAATATATTTTTTCAGTATTGAATATTTTTTCTATACCCCAAGAAATACAAGAGGCCCACATAATCACCTAATTTAAACACAGTAAATCTCCCTCCAAAACAGCTTAATTCAGAGCAATGTGACGCAAAAAATGTTAACGGAAGACTTAATCTGATATCAGACGTACCACCTTTAATACATTCTGATCAGGTAGGCTTCGTCTCTGGCAGAGACATTGTCTGGCACCAAATGTATTGATCTTTTCTCTATAGCCAATATGACCTAGTAGAAGATTATATTGCTATTGTTATACGTAGGAAAAAGCATATGCTGTTGGAAAGGGTTAATATTGTTAATTTCATGCTGGAGAAATCAGTTCCAAGGTGTATTTGACTGTCAGATAAATTATTTAAATAAAAACTACTGTAGATGAAAACTTTGAAGACATTTTTTTCTTCCCGGTCACTTGCAATTGCTGCAAGATGCTTTTTTTTTTACTTCTGTAGGCCACCATCCATAAAAATCAAGTGCTTCTATTTACTTAAATTAAAGACGTATAAATAGTAACATGGTGTGGAAAGCTGAACAAAATAACATTACAAAGTAAGCACTATTGCCTTAGGGGGTGCCTTAAAAATACAAAGCCCAACTTTAATGACTATCCATCTAATTATGTGCTTTCCTAGCTTCGATAATCAGCACATCTTGTTACTATCAACCAGTGGGTATCAACTGAGGGCACACTATTAAACTTTTCTGAGCTTAAACAAAATAATTTGTAGGAAATTAAAGCGAGAACTTAAAAAGAAACCAACCATTTTATATTAGTGTTACGTGTAAAGTTTAAATTTGGGTAAAGTAAAATTTTGTTTCAATGTGTTTGTATGAACTGAAGGACTTACTTGATTAGGTGAGAGTGTAAATTGTCACCTCTGAATTTATGTCAGCGATGTGCAAAGAAAAAGTGAAACTTCTCACATTTGCTTTTTGATAATTTCTACCCATTTTCCTACAAAGGCCTTTAGCAAAAGAAATGTGATTATGGGCATTATTTACAAGAAAATGCTTGAATGTAAGACGTGTTTTTTTTCAGAAACTCTTTTCAAATGCTCTGAAAAATACCCCTCATCTTATACTCGAGGTCATCTTACAAACAGACCTCCAATAGAGGTCTGACTATAAGACTAAGAGCCAGATCCTCCGCAGCGCTGTAGAGGACCTGGATCTTCCTCTCTGACAGCTGGTTAACATCAGCGCGATGCACGCAGACAACCTCTGCTGCTGCCCGGCACTTCCGCAGGGGCTTCTACGACATGACCTTCCTCCATTCTGTCATTGAAACTGCGGCGGAATTGCCGGGCAGCAGCAGAGGTTGTGCAGGCGCATCGAGCAGACGTCCACTGTCTCTCCCCACTAGACACCAGGGAATCTGGAGCACGGGGGGCAAGTCTGGAGATGCATCGATAAGTCTGAGGGGGCAGAGTGGCATATCCAGGGGGCAGAGTGGCATATAGGGGGGGGTATACGGCATAACTGGGGGGCAGGTTGGAAAATTAAAATAGGAAATAAAACTCATCATACCCCACAATTAATGAAATCCTCGCTCATACTGACTATTCTTCAAATGACATTACTGATAAAAATTCAGCAGATCACTTTTAGCCACAATGAGAAACTCAAATATGCTGAGATGCACTAAATCATGCATATGGCTGTGAACCAAACACAAAAGTACTCCCAATCACTGACATACACTTATGCATACATATCTTATAAATCAGAGATGAAATAATCACATACATATGAAAGTCTTGCTTCCTGACTACTGTTGACTGCTGCGTGCTTTCTCTTGAATTTCTCGTGCTTTCTCGTGACTTTGACTATTGTTTTGCCTGGCTTCTGCTTTCCTCTTGTCTACCATAAACCTCTGCCAACCCTGACCAGTGTTGGTGTGCCCATTTATCCTTGCTGTGCCCACTGGTTCATCATCTGTTTCGCCTGTTCCAGTTTTAGTTTGGCACCTAGAGGGTGTCCTTCTCTATTTTCTGCAGTGAGGATCTACTTCTGCAGACTGCCAGAGGGCTGCAATATGTAAGTATGCAATATGCAGTGAGTGTAAGTATCTATGTGTTAGCATGAGCGTGTATCTGTTAGCATAAGTGTGTGTAAAGGTGTGCTAGTGTGTCTGCTAGTTACCAGGGAGGGGGGGCTGGCCTTACCTGTCCCCTGGGCCCTCAGCCCTCCCATTGACACAGGAAGATGGCAAGACATAGATACAGGAACTGGCAGTCAGCAGTAGACTTGAAACTAGCAGACGTAAATAAGGTCAGGCTAGCTGAGGTCATACATGATCAGGCAGATATGCATTTTTAACTACATAATATGTACTTATCTCTTTCAAAATAACAGCTGAACTAGCCCCTGCTGCCAATATATATTAATATTAGATCCTGCTGCATATATATATTAATATTAGCCACTAGTGACAATATATATATATATATATTATATACATATACATATTACTAATCTTTAGGGATTCTTTCAGCTCAGGCAGAGTTCCATTGGATTGGCGCAAGGCAGATGTTGTGCCTATATTTAACAAGGGATCAAAATCTTAACTGGGCGATTACAGGCCAGTAAGCTTAACATCGGTAGTGGGGAAATTATTTGAAGGGTTGCTAAAGGTATACATTCAAGATCATATCTTGATCCATAATCCAATTAGTAGAAGTCAACATGGATTTGTGAAAGACCGGTCTTGTCAAACCAACCTATTACCATTCTATGAAGAAGTTAGTAAAAATATACACCTGGGTGTGGCTGTAGATGTGATTTATCTGGACTATGCTAAAGAATTTGATATGGTTCCACATAAAAGGCTACTCTACAAATTAACAGAAATAGGCTTAGGGGCAAATGTCTGTATGTGGATCGGAAATTGTCTAAAAGAATGCAGAGGGTTGTTGTGAATGGATGTTTCTCAGCCTGTATGAAGGTATTAAGTGGAGTGCCCCAGGGGTATGTCCTTGGTCCTCTTCTTTTTAATTTACTTATAAATGATCCCCCAAGCTGCATTGAGAGCCATGTCACAGTTTTTGCTGAGGACACAAAATTAGGCAGGGTAATTCAGACAAAGCTTGATGTTTCTTCTTTGCAGGAGTTGGGGACTGGGCGTGGCATATGAGGTTAAATATAGAGAAATGCAAGCTTATGCATTATGGTAAAAATAATAAAAATGCAACCTACTCTTTAAATGGAATATCCTTGGGGAAAACGACCAATGAGAAGGATTTAGGAATAACGGTTGACAACAGACTTGACAACATTGCGCAATGCCAGCAAGCAGATGCGAGGGCCAATAAGGTTTTGGCATGCGTAAAAGAGGTATCGATTCAAGGGGATATTATCTTGCATCTTTACAGGTCATTGGTAAGATCTCACCTTGAATACGCGGTACAATTCTGGGCACCAGTCCTTAAAAAGGACATTATGGAACTAGAAAAAGTGCAAAGGAGGGCTACAAAATTAATAAGGGGATTGGGAGATACTAGTTATGAAGAGAGACTAAAAAAGTTAAAATTATATACGCTAGAAAAACGGCGTCTCAGACAGGATATGATAACATTATATAAATTTAAGCAGGGCCAATATAACGAACTCTTCAGTGACCTGTTCATTAACAGAAAAGTACAAAGAACAAGAGGTCACCCTCCGAGACTGGAAGAGTGCAGATTTCATAGACGACAAAGGAAGGGATTCTTTATAGTAAGAACAATAAAGGTATGGAATTCACTGCCAAGGGAGGTGGTGTTATCAAATACACTAGATGCCTTAAAATGGGTCTGGATATTTTTTTTTAGAAAGGGCTATCAATAGAATAACATTAATATTTTAGAGCTTCTTGATCCAAGGAGAAATCCGATTGCCTCTTTTTTTTCCCCTGATGGCAGAATTCAAAGTAGCTTAATTAGGGGTTTTTTTTGCCTTCTTTTGGATCAAGTATAGGAAGGTTAAGTAGAAGGGTTGAACTTGATGGACTTAGTTCATAAGGTTGAAAAAAGACCTATGTAACTATATTAGACCCTGCTGCCAATATATTTTATACTGAAAGAATTGGCCCCTACGCAAGCATTTCCTTCGGCCCCGCACCATGCTCCCTAGCATGCAATCACGCTCTCCACTCTCGCACCAAAAAAAATATTTGCCACACTGACTGCAGATTAGGGGAAGACTGTGTCAGTGCAGTCTTCCCTCCTTCTGAAATACTGTGACATTGAGATGTCCTTTCCCCCGTAATAATCCCCAGAGTCCCTTTGTCCCCTCATTCACTAAACCACACCTCTTTTACTTACTCCCTGTAGTTCAGGTATAGATCAAATAAACACATAAAACAGCACTTGCATGTATAGATCAACTGAATAAGACATACAAACCCTATGTTTACAGGTAAATGTATGGAAACAGCATAGCTGATATGGATCAACAGAATAACACATTAACACATTAACACACAAACCCAGCTTTGCATGTATAGATAAATTGAAATTAACATGTGAACCCAGCATTGAAGGTATAGATCAAATAAACAGAATCAGACATACAAATCCTGTATTTGCAGGTATACAATAATAATGCATGGAAACATAGCAATGCAGGTATAGATCAACAGAACACACAAACCCAGCATTGCAGGTATAGATCTACTGGAAATCACATGTAAACTTGCCACTGAAGGTATAGATCTTATAAACAGCACATGGAAACAGCACTGCAGGTATTGATCAATTAGAATTCACATAAAAACTCAGCATTAAATGTATAGATAAAACCCACTAAATTATAGGCATAGATCACAGGTTGCACACACCCAAAGCTAGGCCAAGGCATCCACACTGCCCACATAGAACCTGACCAGCACCCAGATAACACACATAGGACATGCCGTCTTCATGTCCTATGTCCCCAAACAGTCGAGCATGAGTCAACTTTGTCCCCAAACAGCCTGGCCTGTGCCATCTTTGTCCCATGAACACCCTGCCGTTACTCACTAATTCAATCATTTATTCTCTCACTCATTCACACAAATTATTTACACATATTCATTAATGCGTTCTCACAAATTCATCAATTCTCTCACTCATTCACTCAATTAATCACATATTAATTCATATGCTCACTCATTCTCACTCTATTTCAATATTCTTACTACCCCCTCTCAGTAGCTACCCCCTCTCCCTCCTTCTCACTAGCTACCCCCTCTCCCCTTGTCACTATCTACCACCCCCCTTCTCACTATCTACCCTCTTCCCACCTTTGTAGTTAACTTACCTTGCAGAAGTCCTGTGGTGGGAGCTTGAGGCCTCTGTCTCGCTGCTCTGCTGCGGTGTGTGCTGCTTCACTGCTGAACGCCGGAATATGACGTCATATTCCGATGCTCAGCATTAAATGCTGGCACCGAGACCGAGCTAGAAGCCTCGTGGAGGAGAGTAAGGGTCGCTCAGTGCACAATTTTTTTTTAAAAAAAGTACTGCGTTTCAATTTCCCCGTCCCCTGGCGACACCACTGATTCCAGAACAATGCATTGAGGGACATGTGGTCACCCTAGCTAAGAGCCTGCTTGTATCGTGCGGTCCCAGGTTCAAGCGCTGTGCCAATATGGTTACCACCTTTAGCCAAGCTGTTTCCTGGAAATCATTGAACAATTGCTCCTTGTTGTGTGGTGCAAAGCAGGACAGAGGAAGGGATAGGCAGGACGGCGGGACAGAGACCCAAAATCGGCACTGTCCCACCTAAATCGGGACAGTTGAGGGGCATGCAGTACTGTGCAAAGGTTTGAGGCATGTGTGAAAAAATGTTCTCGACCTTGGCTTAATCCACAACCACTTGTCTTACGCTTTGGCTTCTTATTTTTATTTTATTTTTCAATAAATATTTTGACCAGTAACCTTTTGCCTTTGTTCAGATTCACTGGTACCCTGGCATTACGAAAGGGCCATGAATCCTGATGATACTGGTGCTCACCCTGTTCCTATGGTCTTTACTTGGTTAGATCAACAGGACCTCAGGCTGGACTATTTTGATGCTGCGGTACAAATGCTCCTTAACCGCAAGGTACATTTAGAACCACCACCTGCACGATCTATAGCTCTGAATCCTTCCGTTATTCCTGCACCGGCCATTGCAGCTGAACCACTGGTTTCTAAAAGGATGCGTGGGACTGCTCCCCTGCTCTAAATCTATGGAGTGGATCCCATCCTGTGCCATGGTTTCTTGAACCAGGTTGGCATATATCTTGAATAGGTGCCACAGGCTTTTTCAACTGAGATGGTTAAGGTTGGTTTCCTGATTTCGTCACTAACTGACAAAGCTCTAGCCTGGGCTAATCCTCTTTGGGAGGTGAATGGGCTGCTTGTGCAAAATTATGCAGAATTTGTGGCCTCTATAAAGTCTTTAATGTTCCGTTACCTCTGGTGCCAAAAATCTTATGTCCATTCGCCAGGGACATAGGACAGTCTATGATTATGCAATTGAGTTCTGTACCTGGGCAGCAGAGGTCTTGTGGAACAATAAAGCTCTAATGGCCGCTTTTTTACATGGTCTCAGCGATTTCATTAAGGTTGAAGTAACAGCCAGGGATCTCCCTACTGACCTCGAAGCCTTAATCATTTTCCTGACCCTGATCGATACACGGTTGAGAAGCCATCTTATAAGGTGGGTGCCAACTTTTTCACACCCACACGTTCCTCACTCTCCTCCCGAGCCTCCTGTTGACCTTCTACCGGAGGGTACCACAATATTGTGCCACCATCTGCATAACAGGTGTAAGCAACTGTCAGAGGCCCCAGGACCAACACACAGGAAGTAATTGACTGACAACCCGCCTATTACAGCACCCTCACACAAAATGAAGCAACCTGTCTGCCAAGTTAAACATAAGAAACCCTGTCAAACCAGCACCATATCAAATGGTGACAATCCAGGTATAACAGAACCAAACGGAAAGCAGATTCAATATCCATATTAGCCATGAGTTGGATACCAAGTTGTGCACAGAAGGCCTTCCAAAATCTACCTCAGTCTTAAATTATGATATTGGGAACCCTTTGTATCTTTAATAAAGACCCTAGCCAACTCTTTAGCAGATGGGAACTTTTTGAATTTTTATTCAGCAGAGCATCTTAGAAAACCATGAGGATAACCATGTTACCGTTGGACTGTGGAAGGTCGACTATGAAGACCATGACAAGGTGTGACCATGGCCTTTCACCATTGGGTTTAGGTTGGAGAAGGCCCACTGGAAGATGGCAGGATGATTAAGTCTGCGCGCAGACTGGACAGGCAGTAATAAAGCAACAATATATTTAAGTCCTGGCCACCAGTAGAAACAGGAAACTGACCAGAGAAGATGTTTTTTTCCCAGGATACCCTGCTGACTTAATGTTATGATAGGTAGAAAGTACCTTGGTACGGGGTTCACAGGTAAGAAACAGTACCATAACGGAGTTTCGGCTGGTGCATCTACTCGAGTGGCCCATATTCTCTCCCCGAGGGGAGATGTTATGATGGTACGTATGGTGGCCAGTACTTGGTCAGGGGGAATAATTGGACATAGAGGACTCTCCTCTCCTCCTTAGCTTTCAAGAACTGTCTAGACGGGGCATCAGCTTGGCCATTTTTGGTCCCTGTCAGGTACGTCACCACATAATTAAAGCAAGATAAAAAATAAGGTCCATGGGCCCTGCCTCGGAGTCAAGCCCTTAGCCTCGGACAGCCTTTGCAGGACTTGGGCTACACAATGGCTTCCGATAGAAATGGAATGGATCAGAACATCTTCTAGGTATACCATCACACATTGTTGGAGCATGTCCCAAAAGCCATAAAGAGGTATTCGTTCATAAACAGCTCCTAATGTTAAACATAGTTTTCTATTCGTGGGCCTCTGTCAGGACTTACCAGGAGCTAGAGCCCAGTTGCGGGAGATGGTGTACACCCTTGCAAAATAACACTGCTCAGAGTGACAGTATGGAGAGATCACGGGGGCAAAACAGGTACGCGGTACAGACAGGGGATATCCAGAAGCAGAGTCAAACGTAAGCAGAGGTCAGTGCCAGCAGACAGGGTTCACAAACGGTGTATCAAAGCAGAGGTCAAAGTCCAGAAAATCAGGCATATAATCACAGCACATCCAGAAGCAAAATCAACAACCAGATACAGGGCTGGAGGTGAGGCTGATCTTTTAAAACCTGATGACGAAGCCAGGTGAGAGAGGCGGGGTTCAGTCCATAACAGAACTAGGTGATAACACAGTGAGTTTAAGTCCAGCCAGGCCTCTTAAAGGGGCGGCCATGTCTTGCGGTCTGTGGGACTCTGGGTGATGCCTGACAGCCTCCTTAATCGTTACCAAATTATACGCCCCTGGCAGATTGAGGTTAGTAAACATCTTGGACCCTTTCAAGCTTGGTAAGAGGCGGAATCGGGTTGGTGTTTTTAACCGTGATACAATTGAGCCCCCTGTAATCAATACAGGGTCTCAGTTATCACACCCTGATAAAACAGGAGGACTTACGGATGAACCCATCTGCAACATACTCCTCAACCGAAAGAAGCTGCATGGGCGCCACACTCTAGGTGCCAAGACTAGGAGGCGTGAGAAGTGAGGGAGGCATGTGTTGGCTTGAAAAGCTTGGGGCTAAGCAGATAGGAGGCCTCCGCAGGCAGTCTCTGAAGGATGGTCTCTTACAGATTTGGAAGTCAATAAGGATGCAATAT